>NW_015175407.1:0-81526 GCF_001447785.1 Gekko japonicus
CCTCGTTATTCCGGATGGGGGGGCAAAAGAAGGTTGAATTAAATTTAATGCAGAATTGCTTGGAGGACACTGTGATGAACATGGATTAAAAGGAGAGTGCAGAAAGGGCAATAGTGAAAAATTTGGTGGTTGTATCTCTTCAAAACTTAGGATTCCTTCACACTCAACACTAAGCACCAGGTGCTTTATGAATGCACTTCTCCCTCTCCCTGATCAGTTGTTGCTTCCCCACCCTCTATATCACGTTATCTTCTTAGGAGGTTTCTGATCTTATTAACAAGCAGCACTAACTAGGGATGGGCACAAATCGGCTGAGGAACTGAAGTTGATCGTGAATTTTCGGCAGTTCGTGTTTAGTGAAGCAATGTTTGCGAACTGAAGAACTGCCACGAACTTTCATTAATTTTGATGCAGTTCATGAAGAGCAGAAAGCAGGCATTTAAACCCCTGCTTTCTGCTCTTCACAAAAAACAGCTGAGTGGCAGAACGCTCCCTGCCATTTATTCAGTTTAAATGGCTGGGAGCCATTTAAACCACTGTTTTCTGTTCCCCATGGCTTTTTCCTCACTGCTGCTGTGGCTGTCCATACAGTGGAGCAGCAATGAGACTTTCGTATGGCACATTTCCCCATAGCTTCCCTGCCCCTGTTCCCTAGCAGCAAATACCCCCCCCAGGACTTTTGCATTGTTTTTTTTAATTAGTAGTAATATTGTTGTATCAGTATAAAATTTTAACAATATGTGTAACACATTCTCTGAATACCCAGCTTTGATTTTAAAAAAAGAATAACTATTTCCTTCCATTGCAGAAGTATTCCTTTCTCCTTATAGCTCTGTAATAGAAGATGCTAGATACTTCTTTTTTTATATATGAAAGCTGGGAACTCTGAGAATGTGTTACACATATTGTTAAAACATTATATTGATATTTCAGTTGCTGATTTAAAAAATAAACAGGCCCCCGGGGTTAAGAAGAGGACATTGTTGTTGTCAGGAAAATAGCTACCATGTGGGTGAGACTGGGAAAATTCTAACTTTCCTGCCCATGCTGCAGCCCTGTAGACTTTGGTGCACTTTTCCCCAAAAGCTTGGAGCAAAGCAGATTTGTTTTTATATCGTGACATCATAAACCTCAAGCAGGACTCTGATGAAGTGGCATAGAAATCTCCTAAACAGTACATAAAGATTTGGGGGGAGCCAGGGAAACCCTGGGGGCAGTGTTCCCTCTAAACTGAGTTAGTTTGAGCTAGCTCACAGTTTTTTAGCCTCCAGCTCACACATTTTTGTCTTAGCTCAGGAAGGATGGCTCCAGAGCAAACTAATTTATATAGCAGCCAAATCGGTCGTTCACAACTTTAACGCCAGCAGCTCACAAAGTACAATCTTTGCTTACAAGACTCCACAGCTTAGAGGAAGCAATTCCTGGGAGGTGCACGAATTCATCAGGATGCTGTGGGGAAGCATTTCCCAACATCGTGGAACCTGGAGCAAAGAACCTGTGTGGAGATGGCCTCTATTTATTGTTTATTTATTAAAACACACATCCTCCTAACTTTCTACCCAATCCAGCCCTCCCAGACAGTTTACTATAAAATTAGAAATAATCCATAGCAATCTTCAACAATTCCGTAGATCGGTAAAGATCAAGCTGTTCCGGCAAGCATTTTAATAGCTCAGACCACACTGACTGTTCTAGAACTTTATAACAGATGGCCGCCACGTCTTAATTTTAATTTTTAATAAGCTGTACTTGGATAATTTATTGATTGTATTGTTTTAGACTTGATATCGTATTAATTGTTATACTGGTTTTTAAACTATTGTAAGCCGCCCTGTGCCGCCTAGGCGGGAGGGCGGGGTAAAAGTCTAATAAATAAATAAATAAATAGCAGTGTACTACAATAAAGCAGAAGCTCACACAGCCCTAAGAAAGTAATCAGAAGCCACCAAAAGCCTGAGGAGTAAAGGGCGGTTAAACTGATGTATAAAAGAAAACAAAGTAAATTCTTGAAGACTATGCAAGAGGAGGGTATACTGAAGTCTGAGTGCTGTTCTTGGTACCCTGCTTCTGGAAATGTTTTATCACAATCACAGGCTGTTCCCAAATGAAATGCACCAAAATTCAGAGGATGGTCGTTGGTCTGGCCATTCTGAAAGACCAACCCACCCCACCCCCATGCCACATGAGAAATCCCTTTTGGAAAATCAGGCTGTTTCAAAATTAGTTTGTGAAGGAGGAAGGGCAGGAGAGTCTGTTGCTCAAAGCGGGGGGGGGGGATCAAGCACCTCATGGCAAACAGAGGCTGATTTCGCACTAGAGCTGCCTCGATGTTGCGCCGCCGTTTGCCCCAATACTATTGGTCAATTTCACATCCGAAGCTGTGGGGCTGCATTTTGACTCGCGGCTTCACCCAATTTCCCCCGCAGTTTTGTGATCCTGTTTTTTGAGGATCACGAAACTGAGGAGGAAATCGGGCGAAGCCGTGGGTCAAATGCAGCCCCACGGCTTCGGGTGTGAAATTGACCAATAGTATCGGGGCAAACGGCGGCACAACATCGAGGCAGCTCTAGTGCGAAATCAGCCAGAGTCTTGTCTGTCACAGGAACATCTGGCCCCTGAAATACCAAGTAATCTCGGGAGAAGAAGGATTAAAGCAATGTATGAGGGCCTGAGGAAGAACAAGTTGCCGGGTGCTCCTAGTAGATGTATGGAAGGGATTCCATTTGATGTGGGTGTGAAATTGACCAACAGTATCGGGGCAAACGAAAGCACAACATCGAGGCAGCTCTAGTGCGAAATCAGCCAGAGTCTTGTCTGTCACAGGAACACCTGGCCCCTGAAATACGAAGTAATCTCGAGAGAAGAAGGATTAAAGCAATGTATGAGGGCCTGAGGAAGAACAAGTTGCCAGGTGCTCCTAGTAGATGTATGGAAGGGATTCCATTTGATGTGGTTCTCCTGGCTGCATTGAAGTAAGCCTGGTACAATGACAGCTTCACAGAGTTATAGACAGTTTCAGTGGAAGTTGCTAGACAGCTGGTTTATCGAAGAACATAAGATTGTGCCCTAGGTGTTTAGGGGTTACCTGAAGTGCCATTGATGAGATCTCTCTGGTAGGTGGCTTGATTATGATGTGGTCTTACATCAACAAGTTCTACACATGTAGTAAATTGAGTTTCTCACAAGCTAGTAAGGAAAAGGTCAAAGTGAGATGACGGCCAAGTGTTCTACAGATGCGTGTGTTAAGTGGTAGTAGGCATCAGTAGCTCTTTGTATTCTTTCACTGTGAAGTTCTGATGAACAGAAATACCAAATGAGTGGCTTCCAGAAACAATGGGAAAGCCATCACTCTTGTTTCTCTTTGGCTAAAGTTTCTCTTGAAAGGAAGGGGAAGGGGGAGAAACCAAGAAAAAAATTAATTTCAAAAGGAAGAAAGCATGTTCAACATATTTTTAAATGACTTAGTTGATTTACAAAATAGACTAACGGGGGCCATGCTCATAAATATACATCGATGTATATTGCCCAGAATGCAAAACAATTCCATCTGGAAAATTGGCTATTGTTTTGAACAAAGGGCTTCCACTCAAGTCATTAATAGTGTATTTTATTAAAGGAAAATTAGCTTCAAAAGCGGTTGGGATTTGTGGGAATAAAAATAAAACTGGGATGAAAGTAATTATCCACAAACCCAGTTCTTTGCCTCATGCTCATTTGTCTATCCTAGACACAGGCGGCAGCAGCAACTCCACTATTTTCTGTTCCTTCCTTGTTTGATCTTTTTCCTGCCCTTTCTTCTGCTAGATGTTGGCACCAAAGGGAAGGTGAGGTACCATGTCCATACTGTGTGTGCTATCAATTCTTTAAGCTTGCAATTGGAACATAGGAGAAAATGAGATTCCCCTGAATTATACACAAACCATACTCACATGCATACACACACATACATAGATACATACATACACAGCGACCAAGAATGCATGCATAAATTTGGAACTAGATCTTGTACTGTTATGTAGATTTTCTGGGATCAATAGCACATGGGTCCTGAAATTTGTTGAGCCTGTGAGCACTTCTGGAATGTTCAGAAAGAGTAGTGTGGGCAACCACAAAACGATTAACAGGGAAGTCCAAACAAATCACAAAATGGCTACATTGATGGAGGGGTGGGGGCAATCACTAAATTTCTGGAGGTTCCAAGCCAAGTATCCGCCTTTGACAAAGGCAGCTATTTCACAATGAGTGGTTCCTACAGAGCCAAAGGTGATGGCCCGTGGGATCTTCTGGGGGGGGGAAGACCCCTCTTACTCCAATAAGGACTGGATGTTTGTTTTTGACAGCATATGATTTGAGGGATGAGAAAATGGGACCAGGAATTATACTGGCGACCACCAGGGGTCATTTCCTGCAGGAGCGCACAGGAGCGGAGCTCCGGCAGCAAAAAGCCCAGGGGGCGGGCACATCCAACAAGCCCCACCCCCTGTTCCCAGCAGCCCTCAGTCAGAGCAAGAAGCAGCCAGGTAAATTGCAGAGCCCGCCGGGCCCCAGGTCCAAAACAGTCCAGAGGCACCTTGAAGACCAAGTTTTATTCAGGTACAAGCTCTCCCTCCTCTGCGAGGGCAGATCTGCACATTCCCCCCCCCCCAATAGCTAGCAATCCAAAACAGTCCAGTGGAGTCTGAGCGGTGGGTGTTGCCCTCTGACACACTTCCGGTAAGGTCAGGGTGTGTGGTGTATGCAAATGAGTTATGGTAATGAGCTCCTGCACCTCTTTTTCTACGAAATGACCCCTGGCAAGCACCATAGCACCCACAGCAGCCATGTTGAGGATAACTGCAAGACAAGGTCTCTAATGGTTATCCCAGTTAGTATGTGTAGTTAATTCCAGTTCAGTTTATTTGTTAAAAGCAAATGGACTTCACAAAGTGGGAGCAAACTCATATAAATTTATAGGCTGTAGAATCTCACCTTTTTCAGTGTATCAAATGTGCATTTCTCAAGTTTAAGATATTTCAAAAGAAACAGAAATTCCATGCGCCAGGATCCTGTAGGTTACTTCTTGCCCATGTGATGAACCTGCGCCGAGAAGCAGAATGTAAGGAGGAAGAGGTTCCAAATTATTATTTTTTTGCTAAACCAATATCTTCTGTAGATTTGGAGGCATCTCTCTGTGCTAACTGTTCAATAAGCGTTAAGACCGTATTTGATGCTGCCTGTGTAATCAAACCACAGGTGAGTATTACCCAGGTTGGTTTCTGTGGCTAGGTAATAGTCAACATTTTTATATTGGGGAAGACCTTGGAGACATTGCCCCCAGTCCTCATTTCTATAACATATGGTATTTCTCCCTTTGGCTTCCAAGGTACCACAAGCTAATTCAGTCTAAATTCTGCTGGCTTAAATGTAAACCATTTCAGACCCAGAGCAGACTTGCAAAAGGTGGTTTTTGTGGTGGGGCACTGTGCCGGGACCATCAACCACACTTGGCTTCCAATGACATTATAAGGCTCTAAGGGTTTACAGAAAATGGGGGAAACATCATAAATATTAATTTTCCAAGAATCCATCCTCAGACAGGGAGATTAAAGAAGATATATCTGCGTTCTAGTAATACAACCAAGCTGAGAATAGTGGCAGGGACACTAACACCTACTGTTTGAATGTCAAGTTCCTAAGAAACCAAGATGATGAATTGGGAGTCTTCTCACTGCAGCAGCCTTAGGTTTCCACTGGGACCCTGGTAGATGATATTGAGTGGCAGAAGTTGTAAGCTACCAGTCAGCAGAAGGAAAGAAACACAGTTCATATGGATTTCACACACTCTAGTGTGTTTATCTGGACCTGAAATAGATCAAATAAATATGTCATGTCTTCAGGACTGATTTTTAAACATTTTCTTTAAAAAACACACACATAGGCCCCGGTCACACGGGCCAGATAATGCGGGGGGAGACGTGGCTTTTCACACCGGCGCAATTTAACACGCCAGAACGCAATCAGACGCCATGGCGGTAAAGTGGGGCTTTGTTTGTCGGCGGGTGTTTTTGGCGCGTGTCAAGAGCACGCTTGAGCGATCACACGTAGGTATTCCGTCAACGGCCTGTAGCAAACCGTTTGCTAGTAGGCTTTCCCAGGTATTTTTTAACTCCGAATCTTTGGGCGGATGCTACAGGTCAGCGATGGGTATGCTAAGCTTGCCAGATGTGTCCTTGTGATCATGCTTCTATACTCCACCCGACATTCATGCCTCTCCCACCGCAAATTCCGTGTGTGAACAGGGCCATAATTAACTTATACAATTTGCCACCCTATGATATAGAAATGAACAGTAGCTTAGCTGGCTTTAAAAGAGAGTTAGACAAATAGGTTGCTCAATTAAAGCTACATCAAACCACCATCAAATATTAGTATCTTCATATTGCAGTGAAGCTGAATCATGGTTAGCCAATGGGCTGTCTGGGGGGGGGGAACCTTGAGAGGATTGTATACTATTACTTTCCCTCCTTTCTCCAGGATCAAGAGGCTCAACAGAAGACATGCCTCTCTGAAAGTGTCTTGGTTCAAGGCCTGCTGACCCTGACAGGTCTCTGGCACTGAAAAAGATCAGTTCTACCACCTTATCTATGAAATGCCCTTCCCCTTGAGTCTCGCCTGGTGCCTATGTTACTTTCTTTTAGGTGCCAGGCCAAAACAGTTTTGTTTACCTTGGTTTTTAATTAAGGGGTTGATCTTTTAAAAAAGCATTTTACACTGAGCTATAACATGGGAGGGAGGGCAAGAAGGGATGAGTCAGTGCTTGGCTCTCATGGCCCATTTTTACATGACACCATTTTGGAGTCAGGAAGGAATTTCCCTCCAGACCAGATGGGCAAGGCTTTCGTCTTCCTCAGGGGTCATTGGGGAATGGGGGGTAGGAGATAGTTGTGAATTTCCAGTGTTGTGCAGGGAGTTGGACTAGATGACCCTTGAGGTCCCTTCCAGTTCTATGTTTCTATGTGCTTTTATTCTGAAAACTGTTGAATTCATTTTAAGGGGCTCAATTGTTTGTTTGTTCTCTGGCTTTTTGTAATGCTGGGTTTTACTTTATAATTTTAAATATTTACGTTTCTTATGTTGTTTTGGTAAGCTGCCTTGCGCAGGTTCCCTAGGGGAGATGGCATTAAAATTTCCTAAATAAGTAAATAAATAAATTTGGGTCACCCCTGCAAGCCACCATCTGATGTTGCTGTCTTGAATACTGAACACAGACATGCGAACTCAACCAGCTGCAGCAAGTCCTGGAGCTAAGGACTATTATCCATTTAAAAAATTTGCTTAGGATAGATTTATTTTTGTTTTTTAAACTTAGGATAGATTTCTCATAAATGAATGCTAAACAACAGCAACAGGTAGCATTAAAAGAGAAAAATAAGTATGTGGATAGTTTTTCCTGTTAAGAATTTTATTAAAAGTACAGAGCAACTGAACTCCATCATATGCAACTCAAAGATCTCAAATATTACACCTTTTGATCAAGACCAAAAACCTAAAATTCTGTTTTCAGTAAAGTCTGATAGGGAGAATTAAGTTATTATGGTTGAACTGTGGGGTCGCTAAGGTTGCCAACCTCCAGTTGAGGCCTGGGATTCTCCTGAAATTATGACTGATTTCTAGAGCACAGAGATCAGTCCCCATGAAGTAAAGGGCAGCTTCAGAGGTTGGATTCTATGGCAGCACCTCCCCAAACTCTGCCCTCCCCAGGCTCTGTCACAAAGCTCCAGGAATTTCCCTCCCAGAGCTGGCAACTGTAGGTGACACACATACATGCACGCAAGCTTTCTTTGCAAATACACTGCACATTGCAAAGAAAACACTGTCATTAGCTGTGCTTTTTTTGGCCTGCATGTGTGTGGTAAAATGTCTAGTAACAGTTGGCAAGACTTCTGCAGGGAATGAGGTTCCCATGGTTAGATCTAAAGCCCAAATACTTGGAACAAATTAACACCAGCCAAGAAAGTGAGGCTAATTACTGGAACACTTGGAAGGAAAGGTCTCCATAGCTTTAAAAAAAAATGTGGTTTGCTCTTAAACATCTTTCTCTTTCTTCCCATTGTCTCTGTGCTTACAGATATTCTGTAGGTGATCTCAGTCCTCTGGAAAGCAGAGCCTCAGGCTCTAGAAGCCTGTCGATCCATCAGGTCACTGCCACCAAGGACTCTGGATGATATTTCAAAGCTGAGGAGTGGGGCCATAGAGAGCTGACTGTCTTTTCGTCTATGTTTTCTCATTAGTGGTTTTGCATCGTTGAAAGGCATCTTCATTGGAGGCCCAGTATTTTAGCAACATGCTGCTTTAATCTCGGGTGGGCACTTAAACTTTTGAAAAGCAGAGTGCACACACTCAACAGGAGTACAGTAATCTTTGCCAATATAGTCTGTGGAGAGCAAATGTATAAGTTCTGCAGAGCCTGCTGGAATATCTACTTTTTGTAACATTTTAATGGAGCAAAATTGCTCAGTAGCCAAACTGCTGTTGACCTTTGATGCATAATTTATTTATTTATTATTTATTTATTACTTTCAACTTCTATTCCGCTCCATTCCCGCAGGCTCGGAGCGGTTTACATAGTGAGTTACTTCTCCTATCTAGGGCCACAGTATATATATAGGGGGTGACTGCCTACCAGCACCCAGGCAGCAGGGCTCAGTTGTTCTTGTTCGGCTCCTCAAGTGGGCTCTGTCGTTGTTCGGTTCTCCGAGTGTGTTGTTATTTGGCTTTTCACCTCCTGGTGCCTCAGTGCAGGTCTTATCTGCAGCGACTCCCTCCGGCGGGTTCTTCCTGGCCACGCGCTGACTGCAGCTCCTGCTTTCGTCCTGCTGGCTCTGCCGCGCCGCCACGTCACCGCACCTCCACGATCCAGTCTCCGCCCGGATTCCGCCGCTCGACGTCGGACGATCACCGTGCCCGCTGGGCCGCCAGGCCACTCGCCATCGCCGTCATCACCGCACTACGCCGCCAGCACACCTGCTGCACACTGCCCCGCAAGGAGGAGGGTGCCCCCTGCTACCTAGGAGCAGGTACCCATTTATCTACTTGCTACTTTACTTTCGAACCACTGGGCGGGCGGGAGCTGGGACAAGGGCCGGAAGCTCACCCCGGCCGCGGTGGGTCTCGAACAGCTTTTGTGTGTTTTTGTGCATGTGTGTCATGGGTTCTGGCCTAAGATATTAAGATACCCATTTTAAAGAAACACTCAGGGCTGAAGCAAATCTTTTCTTATTCTGATCAACCCATTTCCCCATCTCCAATTTGTTTCTGCTCTACGGTCCTGCCACTCAGAGACTAAAGTGAGCATGATTTTTAAAGGGCAGCCTTTCACATACGGAGACCCAAGTGTTACTGGTATCTGTAAGCAAAACCAGCACCATAAATAAATCCTCCTGGAAGGCTGTGGAAATCTTGCAGAATAAATTCAACAAATGCAATGTATCCTCAGCAACTGCTGAAGACAAATCTAAAACGAAGTAGTGCAGACTTCTAGTGCACACAAAATAGAAAACAGAGTTTAATATATTATTATCTCTTCTTTGCCACGCTGCAAGCTGCTGGTGTGATCGCTGCCACTTCCCTGCCCACGGATATTATAATATAATTTTTTTTATTTTTTTCAGATTTATATTCCACCCTCCCCGCAGACAGACTCAGGGCAGATCACAATGTAATTGGCCATTCGGCAACACAAAACATAATAATGAAAACATTAAAAGAGCATTTAAAAACAGTTTGCACCAGTACTGGTGTCACTGGACTTTGAGTTAATTTAATCTAATCCAGGCCGCATAGAGATGGTGTATTCCCTGCCTCCTTCTCCAATGGGGACCCAAAGTGGCTTACATCATTCTCTCCTCCATTTTATTCTCAAAACAGCCCTGTGAGGTAGGTTAGGCTAAAAAGTGCGTGACGGGCCCAAGGTCACCCAGTAAACTTCCATGGAAGAGTGAGGGCTTGAATCGGAGTCTCCCAGATCCTAGTTTGACACTAAACTAAGTCCCTGAGACAATAATGGTATGGTATTCACTGCCTTGATCAGAAATAATAACACCTACTGAAGCGTATTCTTGTAAATATGGTGCAAATTCTAGACTTATGCCACTATTGTGTCATAATGATCAATGTTCCTTCTAAGCTGTGGAGCCTTGTGAGCAAAAATTCTGCTTTGTGAGCTACTGACATTAAAGTTGTGAGGGAGCGATTTGGGTGCTGCATGAATTAGTTTGCTCAGGAGCCATCCCTTCCTGAGCGAAGGCAAAAATCTGTAAGCTAGAGGCTAAAAAACTGTGAGCTGGCTCACACTGACTCAGCTTAGAGGGAACACTGATAATGATAAATAGTACTGAACAGTTAAAAAGGCATTGAAACAGGTTCAAATGAGTAAAACTTCTCCTGCTAATCTCTGGGCATAGAACAGATGGACCACAAACCACAAGCGAGCAACTTTTTGATATGGGGATTTATCAGCCTCTGAATTTTGCTCTCTACACCTTTCGTAATGAACTGCTAGTATAAATGCTGATGACATGCAATGCATTAAAATCAATGTGTTGCTCAGCAGCACGGCTTATTTTATCAGCTACTTTTTATTAGATCTGTGTGAACTAGGAAAGAAGATGATGACATGTATGGGTTTGGCCTGCAGCCATTAGAAATACATACTAGTAAGATATTTGGCTCTTATTAGACCAAAGTTTAATCATAGAATTAGGGTGAATTTAGATGTCAAATATAATCAAGAAGTAATGGTTTTCCTGGTGGAGAATCACATGTTTTGGTGCTGCCCCAAAACATGTCTGGTTGTAGAAAATGAGCAATTTAAGGAGGAAACTAGCCTGAACCTCCTCCTTGAAATATTTGTATATGCAAAGGAAATTTCTCAGATGAGGGATAATTCAGATATGTGATTCTCACTCCTACCCTGAAATAACACAGTCCATTTGTGTGCAATATTGATATCCCTCCTTTCTGCCTAAGTCTGGTTTCCAAGGCAGCCTAAATCTGCTGGATTTAAATACTGGCTTTCACAAAATTGGAAAGGAGCAAAATAATGTCCAAACTTATTTCAGTAGAAGAGCAAGATTCAAGTCCAGTAGCACCTTTAGAGACCAACAAGAAGTCCAGGATGTAAGCTTTCAAGAATCAAATCTTCTTTCATCAGATACCAACACAGCTACTGTGCTGGAGAACAACATGGCTACTTACCTCAAACAAACTCATGTCAGTGGTATAGGAATCAACTAGAATGAGCTTATGTATAGAAATTTTGCTTTCTGCTTTCTATAATCCATGCCTTCTCCTGTGATTACATTCTGATAACATGCTGCGTCTTATTTCCGCTCGCAAGCCAAATGGCTGACCATTTGGCCAGAGAAACTTTATAACCATGCCATATAACCACATTCTTTCACACCTCTAAGGGAAGAGGCAGATCTGATGGCTCCTGGCTCTGCCTCACATGCAAAAAGTCACGTAGGCGATGTAGAAGCTAGAAGCTGGGTCACCTGACTGCAGGAGGAGTTCCCAAACTTCTAGCCTATCCCCACATGTAGCCATGACAACCACAATAAGGCACATCCATGCCCACTCGCAATTGGCTAATAGCCACATCTAATTTGTGACTAGAATTGGAGTATAATTGTTTGATCCCAATGAGAGAGACTCTCTTGCTCTCTGCTCCTGCTCTCTCTGCTTGTTTTATTGCACCTGAAATGCGGCCCTTGAGGGACAAAGCTTGACTTTGTGAACTGGATGCATGCTTGCACAAGATGGGATTCCTACTCAAAATCCCTTGGTGCTAACTGGATTATCACAATGGACAATCTTGAACTGTTTGGATGTTCCTGAACTTGGTAAATATGTATCTTAGGCTGGTTATTTTGGTAAACTCTGGTAGTCTATGCTAAGCTCTGTACTGAATAACAAATTATTCTTGTTTCTAAATGTTCTCTGATGTTGTACCTGAGTTCCAAGTCTAAATCTGGTGGCTAACCCTGACTACATATGCTACCTTGGTAAGAGTGTGCATCTCTGAGTGAGTTGCTAATGTGTTCTGTCCCAGGTGCCAACTAAGGGTTTGGAATCTCTCCCTTAGGAAAGGCAGAGACGAGTGAAAAGAGGTTCTGGTGGCACATTGTTCTGAAACCAGAGTGGGTATAGACCATCTCGTGGTTTGTTGTTTAATGTACTGTAAAAGTACAGGGTTCCCTCCCATCCCTGGACTGGATTGGGTGGGCAAATCCTGTACAGCTTATAAAACAGACTATTCTTCTAATGATTGCCAGAGCTACTTGTGACTTCACCTACAACAAATGGTAGCATTGCAAGTCAAGTGTTGGAATTTTGTTTGTGGTTCAGCTCTGGGCTTTGACCATCACTCTTTTGCATTGTATCCCGAAGATATAGTCTTTAAAGTTGACATTACCATTTTGTTTCATGAAAGAGGTGTATAACATTCATGCACCTTTCATTGATTGCTTGGGGAGAAATATATTGACTAGAATAATTCATATCTTAATCACGTTCTGAGTTTGTATGGTTTGGTCTGGCCACTTCTTAATCTGCATATTGGGCTGTCCATAGGCGTAATCTTCGTGGGGGCGGCGGGGCTTCAGCCCCCGCCGAAATTTTCAGGAAGGTACTCAGCCTCCCCCGGGAGCCACCCTTGCTCCTAGCAAAGCAATGCCTCTGGCCCAGCCCCAGCCCCCCCCGGGAAATTGGAAAGTCTACACCCTTGGGGCTGTCCACTCTTAACTTGTGATAGCCCCAAACCCCATCACATACAGTGAGTGGCAAGCTGGTTTAAATATACAGTTCACTATATGGTTATTACAGGTAGAGTCATACAAAAATGTTGCTGTCATGCTCTCTTAATGCCAAATGCTCTTACAGAGATTTTTCAAACAGAGCTGTCCAGATGATATTAATAATAGGGTATTTTCTGCTCTGCTGCTTTCAGAGAATTTCCAGAAGCTGCATATTGCCATTACGTTCATGGAAGCTAAGAAGGAACTGGTGATAGCACTGAACTTTTTGTAGGTTTTTGAAAATGCAACAAATTGTGCTGTTTATGGGTAGTGTTTGATTTCCCATAGGTGGGGGTATCAGCAATATGTGGATCTGAACTGCACATATGGCACTGTACAAATTCAGGTGGTCGCATAGATGCTTAGTGCCTGTTTAGCCAAATGAAGTATTCAATAATAAGACATATAAATTGGCCACCTGGTATATATCAGCCTCTCCTTCTATTTTCACACATTGCTATTTGAAATCTATAGTTCAAGCAGTGTATTTTCAATGTTGGGAAGGGGATGGAGTTGTTAACCATCAGGAAATGATCTGTGTCCCCAGTACAGTCACTTAGACCCTCTTACAGCCTCTGTTCTAAGTCCTCATATTATTGAACATGGTTTACAAGTGGTTCACCATAATCCCTTTTAAATTACTTTTGAGAATGGGGGCTGGTTTGTAAAGTTAACCAGACTGTGACACAAACAAAATTTTGTTTGTAGAGAGAAAATGCAAGAAAGAAGGTGATGCCAGGGAAACTGCACAACAGACCAGAAGGAAGGTAAGGTCAGATGTTCAAGGAGATATGTTGCAAAATAGCCCAGTTACTACTTGCAAATGATGCTTATGGATATTATAGTCATCGCTAATATTGTTATTATTTTATTATGCAGCACTTTAGAGGCAGAATCTGCCGGTACTGTGACTACACAAAGAGAAGAGCTTGCTTCAAGAAATATATCATTTGAAACCAAGCGGTATAAAGCTATGCCAAGCTGGATTCCAACACATTCTGAACCAAAGAGTTTTTCTTCAAGGGAAGTTGCTCGATTAGGTACAATGCTGCATTGTGGTGTGAGATCCACCCACAAATGGGTTATCTCTAAGTATGGTGCAATTCATTAAAATTGCTTCAGTACCTCTTTCGTTACTTCTCATGTTTTCTTCCCGCTACTGCTGCTGAACTTCCATTAATTTCAATAGTAAAGCTTTTGAGCCAGAGGCACTGAAATGAATAGGGGTTGTACACAACAGTTACTAGGTGTGTTGTGTCCAGAGTTTCAAGAGGAATTGGGGGTGCATGTTTCTGCAGTAACTTGCAGGGGGGTGAGTGAAGAATTCCTACATCATAAATATTCCTGTGCCCAGAAATATATACCCTTCATGTTCACTGCAAAAGCGTTGCCTCTTGGCAATGCTTCCAGAACATTTGTTCTTTCTCTTCCACTCCTTTCTCTAGCCCCATCCCAAACTACAGTTAACAGTAACACAATGAACCACTCATGTCATGTATGCTTGTTTATATTTATTAATTCACTGGGCAAGTTTAATCAGGAGTTTGCTGGCTTCACTAATGAATTTCACGAGAATTCAATTTCCAGTTCAACAACCATATTTATCCAATTGAACAACAGTTTTCCTTTCACAGCACCCCTCTCCCAAAGGTCTATATGAATTCAGATTTTCCTTCTTTATGCTCTGAATAGTGGATATACTGATTGATTTTTCTTAGACCAGTCTTGAAGTGAATGTAATAAGAAGATGTTACCAGAAACAGAGGGATAAGGGCAAGGTATACTCTGCATTTATGTAGGGCACCAGGCAGTCTAAAACAGAATCTCATTCAGAGGCACAATGTGAGTATAGAGCAAGCCCATAATTGTAGGAAAAGACAAAACAAAAAACTTTAGTGGCCGAGGCTGAAGATTTGATGGTGTCTCATTGATAAGTGCTGCCCTTGAAGCAGGCTGCTTCACCCTGCCTGATACAATCACCTCTGGTTCCAGGCCTTCTCTTGTGCCTGGCACAGCAAGTTTAGTTGAATCCATCTGTTAGCAGGCCTGTTCAAAGAAGGACCTATCAATGAAAGGAAAATAGTTTGATAAACAGTGAGGAGAAAACTGCTCTGGATATAAGAAGTAGCACAGCCACAGTCAAAAATGGAGGCTGCAAAGTCTGTTCTCCTCATAGCAAGTGGCACTTCAATTCTGGCTTGGCCATAACAGACTAATGTCATTCAAACTATATATTTGAGGAAACAGTCAGGCTCTGATTTCAGGGATGAAGCCAGTGAGTGGCCTAGAGTGACTTCTGAACTGACTGGATGCACTATTGTTGTGAGGATAAAATGGAGGAGATGAGAACGGTGTTGGCCACTTTTGGACCCCATTGGAGAGACAGGCGAGGAATGAATAAATAAGCAGTTTCCAGTTCAGATTTTGCGTGACACTCTTCAATAAGTCATCATGGCTGCTTGGCCTCCCTTTTTTAAAACACGTAAGATTCAGAGATGCTACAAATTTATCAACAAAGTGATTGACATTTTTCATTTTGTTTCAGGTTGACCATCTCATATGATCATCTTAATTATTAGTTAGCAATTCAAAACTAACAGCATTTCAAGTAACCTTGCATCTGTACTATGGCAGCATTCAGTATGGTGTCTGACTGGATATTCATGCAATGCATATCATTGTTTATAGCCATCAACACATACAGCAAATACTCATGCCTGAAATTTCATTTTGCAGTTCATGCTGACATGCGTTCACAGTTGATAGGCTTGATCAGAACTGACTGGATCAAACTACACTTCCCAGGTGGCAGTCCAGGAATATGTAACTCTAGTTAATACACATGAACACAGACAAGCTTGGCTTTGAGAGTCAAGCATGGAAGCAACATGGCCAAAATAACAGAGAACCAAGCCATGCAGCTTTTCCTGCTGCCAAGGAACTGAGATAGCCAAGGAAACCACCTTTCTCCCCATAAAGTAAGGGGTTTTTTTCCTATGGGATATGTTGGGTGAACAGGTGGGGGGGGGCAGCCATGGGAAAGTATTTACAATCTAAATTATGTAACTTACCAGAGGGAATTCTCTATTTTTACGTGACATATTTGCTCAGTGACAAAGATTACCAGGGAGGGAGGTATAGCCCAATCTTGTCAGATCTCAGAAACTAAGCAGGGCCGGTATTTGGATGGAAGACCACCAAGGAAGGCTCTGCAGAAGAAGACAATGGTGAACCACCTCTGCTTCTCTCTTGCCTTGAACGCCCCTTACTAGGGTTGTGATAGGTCAGTTTCAACATGACAGCACATACGTACATATGTAAAGATTACCAAGTACATTTGCATTTAGAGTTGTTACCTTGCCAACTCAGGAATCTGCCTTGAGAATTCTTGAATATGTTTCTTGTTTAAACTATGTTTAATTGTTATGAGCAAATTGTTGGATCTATGTTTACATACTCTATTGGGTTGTGACCACTAACCCTTCTTTATATTTCAATGAATATAACATATAGTTTTTAACATAGTTGTGAATTGTAGATGGTCTTCCCTTGGTGGATATTGTCTGAGAATTCTCATGGCATTTTGAACATTTACATTATGTTCAGTATCTGTCAGTTATCGAATTCTGATTCTAATTTGTCTGAAGGAACAGAGATTATCTAGTTATATTTCTGTCTATGGTTCTCCTTTAAAGTACTGGCTTCAGCTCTAGTTACTACAACTTATTTTAAGAAGTATCAATGACTCATGGGATATGAAGCTGTCAGAGGTCTGGGAGAGAGGAGTGGGAAAAATACAGTGCAATGGAAAACCATGTAATGCATATTGTTGTTTATAGCCATCAACACATATGGCAAATACTCATGCTTGACATTTCATCCCCCATGAAGAACATGGTAAATTGCACAGTTAGGGTCAGCATACCCTGAGGTGGGGCAGCAGCTGAGTCCCAGGGCTTCTGGCAGGACCCACTAGAGACATTCCCCCAACTGTGCACCTCCCTGTCACCAGCCCACACACCCTTCCTTCACCCACTTGCTTGTGATTTCTCTGCCACCTGCGTTCCCAGCTTTACGTGCTGCCCAGCACCACTAAGGAGAGCGTGTACATGCTGCACAGCAGTATAAAGCAGTGTACACTACTGTACACTGTATATGGAAGCCATGGCGGTGGCTTTCCTAACTGCATTCATTGCCCAGTGCCACTGGGGAAAGCACAGTGGGAATGCTTGCAAGTAGGTGGGGTAAAGATACCTGGGCATGTGTGGGACGCATGGGTGAAGTGGTCAGTGGGATAGGAGGCTTGTGGTGAGCAGAGCAGGGAGGGGAGTCCCTGGGCACGTTCAAAATTACAGGAGCTTTTCTCTTTCCAATATCTGGCAAAAACAGTACTTGCCATAATTAACATATGAAATAGCACAACTCTATTTCAGAGATAAATGTGGAATCTAGAAAAACTGAATGACTGCCTACTTCCATATGAAGCTACCCAATTACTCTGGTAATCTTCAGAGGCCCTGCTTTGGATTCCTCTTCCCCTTGAGGCTAGACAGGTGGCAACTCGAGAAAGAGCTGTCCTTGGTCATGGTGCTGAAACTTTGGAACTCCCTCCCTCAGGAGACTGTTTATCTCTATTTTTGTCTTCTTCCAGCATGTGAAAACTTTTTTTCTTTTGTTTGGTATTCTCCCACTAACTCACCCAGTTTGGGAAAGAATCATTTTTTTTAATTTTTGTCATCACCAGCTGGTACCATTATTTGGCTTATTATGCAGTTTCCAGTGTCATGGTGACATTGCTTTGTTATCACATTTTCTTACTGCATTTAGATTATTTATATGCCAGCATCCCTATACATTGCTCTAGTCATCATGCATAAACATCATTAAATTTAAAATCAATACAACATCAAATCAACATTTAATAACTAAAACCATATAAATGGTACATTGAAATTCACTGAAAACCTTTAGTGAACCAAAATGCCTTAATGAAGCTGCCTTGGCAGGGAGGGAGGGGTATAAATCAAATAAATAAAAAAGCCATGGAGGAGGAGAGTTGGATTTATGCCCCGCCCTTCACTTGGAGTCTCAGAATGGTTTACAATCTCCTTCCCTTCCTCTCCCCACAATAGACATCCTGTGAGAGAAGAGAAGAAGAAGAAGAGATTGGATTTATACCCCACCCTTCACTACTCAAAGGAGTCTCAGAGTGGCTTACAAACTCCTTTCCCTTCCCCTCCCCACAACAGACACCCTGTGAGGTAGGTGGGGCTGAGAGAGCTCTGACAGAAACTGCTCTTTTTCAAGAACAGCAGTGACAGAACTATGGCTTGCCCAAGGTCATCCAGCCAGGTGCAAGTGGAGGAGTGGGGAATCAAACCCAGTTCTCCCAGATTAGAGTCCACCACTCTTAACCACTACACCAAACTGGCTCTCTTTGTTATAAAGTTTGCAACTAGAGACCAAGACATTTCCCACATAGTTATTTGCTGTTGGGAAGCAGGGTTTGTTGTGTGTGTTTTTTAAAAAGCAACTATTGTTGTAAAGTTACATATTACAACAATCTGTGCGTCAGGTTCTCTGAATTCCCAGCTTTCTTTTTAAAAAAGTCTGTAGTTGCAGATTTATGCCGTTCCCCCTAAATTTCTGCAATGAAAAGGGCTAGAGACTTTTGTTTTTGTTTTTTAAAAGAACATGGGAGATTCAATAGAAAAGAGCAAGAGTCCAGTAGCACCTTAAAGTCTAATAAAATATATGGCAGGGTATGAGCTCTCATGAGTCACTGCTCACTTCTTCAGATAGGTATCTGATAGGTATAACACCACAGTGACCAAACAATATTTAACTACTGATTAGAAACAAACTGCAAAGGTCCTGGTGGCCAGCGGCAGTCCCCCCACAAGGCAGCCCGAGGCAATTGCCTAGGATTCCAGAGGGCAGGGGGTGTCAGGGCTGGTGAATGGCACCCCGGGTGGCATCCCTGGCCCCCATGGCCCCCAGCACTGGCATATCTTCCCTGCCACCCTGAAGAATGGTGGCACGGGGTCCTCTACCACAGGGTCCTCACCACCCTGCTTACAGTGCAGTGGCAACTCTCTCCCACTTGAGTCTGTGCATGCCCAGCTTGGATGTGGCAGCTCAGGGAGTGCAGGCTTGGCTCTGAGCACAGCTGCTATGCATGCATCCAGCCCATGGCCTGGAGCACTGTGGACCCACATGGAAGGCCCTTTGCCTCTGTGCTGTATTGGCAGTTGCGGCAGCAACAGGAAAACTACACAAGCCCATTCCTTTGTTGAAAACATCTGAAAACAGAATTTAATCTTGGACTACTGATGAGGAGTGTTATCAACTCACCATACACACCCGTAAAATCCTTGCCTCCTTGGTATAGGATCCCCTGCCAGGGACACCAGCCTCCAGGTGGTACCTGGGGATCCCCTGGAATTACAGCTCATCTCCAGGCTACAGATATCACTTCCCTTGGAGAAAATGGATGTTTTAGAGGGAGGACTCTATGGCACTGCATCCCACTGAGGTCCCTGTCCTCTCCAGGTTCCATCCCCAAATCTCCAGGAGCTTTCCAACTTGGATCTGGAGACGCTACCCCCCACCGCCTGCTATGGGGGATCTGGCAACCCTATGTATCTCCTTAGCATAGATTTCATGTTGTGCTAGGCCTGCTTCAGGTCTGAGCCTACTGCACCAAGGTTGAGGGAGGGCAGAACTGGGTGGCATCCCATTTTATCAGGCTCTAAACTGTAATACTTTCCTTTGCGTGTTCTGTTTCATATTCACATGCCTATAAAAACTGCCACATCCGGGTAAAAGCATTTCTCCAGTGAACCAGATTGTGTTTATGAACTGGAAAAGACATTTTTTTCTCCCTCACTGTAAGGGGAATAACGTTAACAAGTTGCTTGTGGTTTTCTCCTTCCAGGTTGGCTGATCAAGTCTCCATCTAAACACGGCAGGAGTTAGGCAGCAATTTGAGAACATTTCAGACCTCAGAAAAATCACAGTGAATAGACGTCAAGAGTGCTGCCCGCACCGCACCTCCACACCATACCACCATGAAGTCTGTCACGATAAATGTCTTGTTAGAGCTCTTCTGGTACTTTTCTTTTCCCAGGGAAGCCAAATGATTTTTTTGTAATGTTGCCTTGTAGCTTGGTTTTCTTGCTATTAATGCATTTTGAAATACTTCAGAAACAAAGGGGAAAGCAAACCAATAAACAGAACATAAAAGCTGTTTAACAGGGTGCATAATAAAGCTCAGAGGAAACAGACTTTCATTGATTTTTTTTTCCTTGACATTTCACCAATTAAATTAGAAACTTCTTAAAGAAGAGCCCAAATATGGGGGTTTTTTTCATCCAATTAAAACCTCTTAATGAGTATAACAAAGCAAGTCTTGTCCATAGCAAGCAGAGTTTGCATGGCAGGCAAATACCAAGGAAGAATGAATCCTATGTGGACAATCCAAAGAAAATTATCTTCCTGTTGAGGGGGAAGGTTGAAAAGATGTCATTTTGTAGAATCGGCTGAGCTAGTACTATTCAGGAGCAAGAGTAAATTAAATTTCCATGAGAAGATGATGTGGGAGTGCTGGCAAGACCAAGCCACACTTCTAGCTTGATGATATGAGACCTGCCTTTGACATCATGCCTATATCACTGTGTTGGCAGCTACAGGGGGTAAACATGGCATCTGTTAATATTAACATTTGCTTCTATATAAAATGTGCTGATATGCTTGTCTCCTTACTTTGTGCAACCACTTTATGGACACATTGTTAGTACTTCACCATGCTTCCAGTTTCCAGACTTTCAAGCCAATATGGACAAGATTAAACCAACTAAAATATGTAGCTGTGTCCAAGTCAGGATAGAACGAGATGTTACAGAAGGCACTGGATGAATACTCCTAGTAGCCTTATAACATCTGGTGAAACTCACCTTGCAATGTGGTAACATCTCGTATCCCACCAGAAGCCAGGGACATGGAGCAGAGGCAAGAAAGCTGACAGTGGGAAGATGAGTTTTATTACATGTAATGGGTAAGAGGATCTGCAGGGTTTTGCAACAGATCCATGTTTGCTCTCAGGTTTTTAGGTAAGTTTGGTTGAAGCCCAGAATTTCCACTGCTGTACTTTGAAAAATAGTACCATTATTCCACATTCAGTTTAGGTCATCAGGAAAAATTGTAAAACCTCAATTAGATGGTGGTATTAAGGCAAAGGTTTTAGATTTAGCTGCCTCAAGCAAGATTTTGGAGTGGAGGGATAAAAATGTTCTAAATAAATAAAGAAATGCTTTTATTGAGGTCTGGGAAACATTTGTGGATAAGGGGAACGTGTTTCAAAGAGATGGCACAGACTTGTAATGATATCAACTACTTGTGCTTAAAATTAAAAAGGCTGTAGAAAAGTTTTTAAATTGACATAAGGGAAAGCCAGGATGTTCTGAAGAGAATGATACTGCAATCCTAAACAGAGATATCTCCTTCTAAGTCCATTGA
Source organism: Gekko japonicus (assembly GCF_001447785.1). Lineage (NCBI taxonomy): Eukaryota > Metazoa > Chordata > Lepidosauria > Squamata > Gekkonidae > Gekko > Gekko japonicus. The sequence continues at coordinate 21,354 of NW_015175407.1, forward strand.
AGTCAATTGGTTTAGAAGGGTATATTCTGTTTGGGACTGAACTGCATCTATCAATGTCTGTAATTCCTAGAAGCGGAACTGCATGGGCTGGGAAAATCAATGAGCTTAGGCTATAACTGGGTTTTGGATTGTACTGCCAGTCTATCAGTAATTATAACAACTAGAAATGAAAATGCATATTCAGCAGCAATACCCCTGAGATTAACACTGGGGGCAACCAACCAAGGAGAAGGTTGCAATCTTACACACCCTACTTCCCAGTGACACCTGCCTAGGGTGTTTTTTGGTTTTTTGTTTTTTATATATTTTGTGTGTGTGTGTGCGTGCGCGCTTGTCTGGAAGTCATGGTTGACTTCTGGTGACCCCCACTGGGGGCTTGGGCATTTTTCAGAGAAGTGGCTTGATTAGCCTGCCTCTGCCTCCCACCTCTGGTATTCCTTGGAGGTCGCCCTTCCAAGTACCTGCCAGAGTTGGCCCTGCTTAGCTTCCGAGATCTGACAAGATCGGGCTTGCCTGGGCTATCCAGGTGAGAGCACATCTGGCTAGTTTTTGATAGATACAGCAGATTGGACTAAAGGAAACTTGCCAGATATCCTGAAAATTAACTACAGGGTAGGGAGTATTGGAAAGATCTCTGCCGGGCAGCAGAGTGAGATCTGGGCTGAGCTTCTTTTCCTTCTTCTATTACAGGTATTTAAGCCTAAGTGTAACTAGAAAACTTCTACTGCAAAGCAGAGAGCAAGCTCCAAAGGGCATGGCCCTGAGTGAACTGGGCCACTAGACTGAAGACCAACCCAGGATGTTGGAGTTGGACAGCAATCTTCTTAAATTTCAATTATATTTTTGAATTTGTAAGCCACTTTGAATCCTCACTGGGGGCAAACTGGAGTATAAACAAATAAATAAACCAGTTTTAAAGTTATGGTTTGTCTCTTCTTGGTCACTGTTGTGAAAATGAAGGATGTTTTCTAAACCTTGGATGGCTATGTGTGTCAGTAGAAATATGCTTAGCCAATGCCAATTGGCAAATAATCAGATAGTCCAAGCACAATAATCTTGTCCTCATGCTGTTTAACATAAACACCTATGTCCTGGAGAAAATCATTTCTGTCTCTATTAAGAAAACCATGATGGTTCATAATTCTTCTTTAAAACGAGCATCACTAATCTGGAAATTATTAAAAATCAGAAAATAATAAAAACAATGTTTTACCTGAAACAATTGCAACCCCAATTTCAGTAGAGGGATGTGGGATAAGATAAGTATCAACATAATAGCAATACAATAAAAACAAAATATTTCTTTCATATAATGTGTGGAAAAAATAAGCAGAATATCAGAACAATGTGATTTTCTATATTCAATCTTTCCAGTTTCATAGACAGAAATACAAGATGAGCACCTAAAACACTCAGCAGGCCTTCACTGTAGGTATCACAATTTGAGGATTTACAGAATGTGATCATATTGAACATGTTTATATTCCCACTATATCTGCATGATTCCCTTCTTCTACAGTGCACACGGAAGAAAACAGATGGAAAATATTTCTGCACTAGACCTGCACCTGTTGTGGTACATTAGAGCTCTGTGTCTCCTTCTTTCCTTGAGTTTCATTAGCAAATTAGTTTGGCTATCTGTAAGTCCTTTTTTGGCTATCTGTAAGTCCTCAGCAACTAGATCCGTTGAACGAATGGCTCATTCCAAGTGGTGTGCTAGTCTTAAATTAGCATAGGAAAGGTATCTTGAAATACCTCACATGATCAATTCATAGTGATACAACGAAGTCAAACATAAATGTCTTCTACAAGATTCTTTGCCCTGACATAAGATTGAACCTTGAACCACTAAATTAGGTGAGCTGGCCCAGGGCAAAAGGTGAAACTAATCCACTTGGGGCTCACATTGTTTGGGAAATTAACTAATTAGGAACTTACAGCCATGACGTCAAAGTAGTTTTTAGTTCCACAGCTGGTTTGACACTAGCAAGGTTTGTTGAGGATCAGAGGGTCTAAAAGGTCAGCCTTTCATGAAAGCAATTCTGTTCTTTTCTTGTTCTTCTTTCCCCCTTTTAGGATCTTTGGGATGCCCACAGAACTCAAGCAAACCACAAAAATAGTCTATTTATTGTTCTTTATTTTTCTTTTTAATTCATGACTAGGAAGGGACACTTCCACTCTGTGTAATTTATCAATTATGTGAGAGGAAGTTCAATAATAATCAAAACCACTGGCATACCTTTAACTTTCCAAACCATGGCAATATTCCCATATTGAATTAATGGGGTCATTAATTGGCTACATGTGACTATGAAAGGAAGTGGAGCTGAACTCAGATTTTTCTGATGACTTGATATCAATACTGCAGAAAGCAGTTTACTGTTGTATTGGACTGTCCCCAATGAACAACAGATATGTACTTTTCATGAATCGAGCTCATTTTGGTTTGCAGAAGTGACCTGAGGGCTAAGAGGTGAGGGAAGCTCTGGGTGGAGATACGCCACTTACACTGCTAGTATTTTTGGAGTCCTGAATTCTTACAGAGCTTCTTGTCATCCGTTCACATCTGTTTGTCTGTCCCGCCAACTATTTGTCTTCTGTCTGGGGTAGTGGTATTCCAGAACAAATAATATACCATGGGCTCATTGTTCCTTGGAAGGAGAAAGGATAAAAGCCCCAATCAGTTAATTGCTATAAACACTAGAATTCCTGGGTTACTTCACACCAGCATTTGGAAAGTTCATCTGTTACTTATGTTTTACGCCTGTTTGCAACTCAGTTTGATTTTTTTAATGACATAGCTGAAGCGGATCACAAACATTATACTAGGTCATGGCCTGTCTTATCCTACCCCAAACTCCACCCCCCCCAAATTTCACTTCTCTCATTTTCCATGTATATAATGATTTTAATTATATATCGACTTACATCTTTATTTACATAACAGACATTGATCCTCTTGATATGATGCCAAAATGTACAGTAGCCCATAGGTTGTGCTATTTACAGAGCACTGATTTTTTTCAGAGGCCAATGTTTTGTGAATTCCCTATTGTCACCATAAACTAACCCTGCCAACATACACACAAACTGTGCAGTGCAGGACTACAGCATTCATTCAGCTAAATATTTATGAAATGTGACATAAAATAATGAAGTAAAATGGGTATTCAAACACATATTTTCTAGCAAACAAACATCCAAAATGGAATTCTAAAGAGAAGAGTAGAAATTTTAAAGAATGGCACTATGCTTACAGATAATCAGAGAAACACTGACAAAACAAAGCAAGGGGAATTCTCTCATCCCTACAAAACATCTCTAATCAAAACCTGTGATTTTTCTTTTGGCAGTATCCTTGTCAAAACACTTAAAAATGTCTGATGGACATTTGTGAATATTTGAAGGTATACTTGAAAATATTCCAGAGAGAGAGAGAGAGATCCAACATCAGCCCCCCCCCATCACCATTAACCCCTTCCTGAAGGGGTATTGAGTAACATGGAGGATGGTCTCTTAAACATAGACTAGGTTACAAGCAGGACCTATCATGCATGTGAATAACACTTTCCATATCTTCCCATGATTTCATGCAGAGGCTAATGGGAACTGGCTTTTTGTGGCCTCCTGAATTGAATTGAAATGCTGAGAAAACACTATTCACATCAATCTCAATAAACCAGGCCATATAGACCAGCTTCCTATGTAATGATGAACACTGCCAACAGCACAAATGCAAATATAATCAACATATTGGGCTGAATCCTGATGAAAAGATCTGCACATGCAAGTGAAGGGGAAATTCCCATCTCCTGTGGCAGCCCTCCTCTCTCAAGCAAGGGGGGGGGGAATTTGGGGCTGATTTGGAAGGGAGCAAATTGCGCTTCTGTGCCCAGAATGGGATCCAAGCAAGCAACCCTACTCGTTTTAAATCATGAACAAATCATCAATGTTCCCATCAGGGTGCTTAGCTTGAGAATATAATGAGCATTGCAAGCAGGTTAAATTAGGTTTTAGAACCTCCTCTCGGGGCAACTATTCTGTAGCAAAACTCAAGTCTGTCATTCTTCTTACAATTCTGTAACTCCAAGCAAACTAACCACATTCCCTTTCCCATATATCATGTTATCCATCTGGAGCATTGGCCATCAACAAGCCTAGCAAGAGGTACCATACACTTTGTTTTACAAAGACCTAACCCTGCTTGAGTACCTTCTGCTGAGAGGGAGTGGAGACTGCAGGGAAGCAGAGTGACTTGTCTCTTTCATCCCCTCCAAGCAACTGAGCTGAAAGGTAGCACAGTGCGGGGGTGGGGTGGGGACTCCAGAAAAACCCTTTTACGTCAGTTTGTGTTTCTGCTGGCCATTCTTCGGAAGGATTTCAAAAGGCTGCATTGCTAATGAAAAACACACATGCTCTTGAAATTAAGTTAACTCCCTTATAGAAATAAAAAAGAAGATGAAGGAAAGAAGAGGAAAATCCCTCTTTGATTTCATTGGTGCCAATATTAGAACCACATTGTTCATCAAGATACTTTTTGCCTTACAAGCAAACATACAGTAGTTATTGAAGGCTTTGAATATCCTGCACCTTGATATTGACAAGCTGGAATAAAATGACAGGGAGCCAGCAGTACAACTGCAATACTTTGTTTTTACTCTTTGCAAAGACACGTATGGTTTATGACTGGAGTAGTTTGGGTAAACGTCGGGAAATGATAGGCTATGGTCTTCTCCAGCTTTATCGCACAGCACTTTGTGAGGCAGCAGGGCCCACCTGAACTGCAGAACCTACCAACCTCAGGTGATTGTCTAGGGCTATATACAATTATGTTTTGTAATTGCACTTTTAATTTTTCTTTATGGAGCATGATGCCAACACACTGAAGCATATAACAAACCTTGAAACCAGGCATCAAGTAGCATTTTAGTTGGGTGTGCCATTTTCCTGACATACTCTATCAGTATCCAGTGCCTGGTACACATTTTTTCAAGTTTCTTGAACCTAGCAGTTCGAAAGATTCCCTTGCTCAAAAGCCAGTCGAATCCGACTCTAGGGTTGCGGTGCTCATCTCCGTTTCAAAGCCGAAGAGCCAGCGCTGTCCGAAGATGTTTCCGTGGTCATGTGGCCGGCATGACTAAACACCAAGGCGCACGGAACTCTGTTACCTTCCCACTGAAGTGGTACCTATTTATCTACTTGCAATTTCTTGCTTTCGAACTGCTAGATTGGCAGGAGCTGGAACTAGAGACGGGAGTTCACTCCATCATGCAGCAACTCGGGTCTCAAACTGCTGAACTACCGACCTTCCACAGCCTGCAGTTCAGCATCTTAACCACTTGAGCCACCGCAGCTCCACATTATTTGGTAAAGGTTGCCTATTGCTTGGAACATCACTTCTGAAGCTAATGAAGCTAATGAAAAAGGGGATTCAGTTCCACAATTAGGGGTCGTATATTTCTGTCCTGTTCCAAGAATCTAGAATGCTGCTACAACTATAGCAAAGTCTGGCATTTGTTTGGTGAGAGTACTCAAACTCAGGTTTGTTGAAACAAGAAGTTCCACAGCTGGGGAGCAACCAATCAGAATGTTTCTGTACTTGTTTTTGCCATTAAGCACTACCAAGGGGGTAATATTGGCATTTGTTTAATGTGTCACTGAGGTTGTACATCAGTTACTCACAAAAGTTGTGTTCTGTGTGGGGTTGCCCTTACAAATGAATGGAATTTGACACAGTTAGATGTTATGACTGGAGTACAGAAAAGGAGGCCCTGCAATATTTGCATAATGTGTCTTCACAATCCATCTCTTTTAAGGTCATAGTGTTCTGCAACAGATGAAGCTTTTAAAGAATTTTAAACATGGAAGAATTGATGGACTGGTTGAGATCAGGATTCACCAAGTCCAGCTTTTCACCTCTAGCAGTGGCCAGGGACATGCCTCTGGGAAGCTCAAACATGTCATGTTCTGTCCACAGCATCAGGTCTATATATCTGACTAGGAGGAAGGCCTGTCGTAGGACCAAAACAACGGGCCCTAGAAGAACGCGAGACCTCCCTGCGCCCGTGGCCTGGACGCACCGCCGAGAACCCGGGGCGGCGGCACCAGCCACAGCCATGTCCCTGTACGGGCGTGGGCAGTGTCCTCCGGGCTGGCTCTTTGTAAGCTTCAAGAAGAAACTTGATCTTCCTAACACAAATGGCAGACTATGTCCTTTTACTGAACAGAACTGATGTAAAAGAAAGTTGTTGTAAGTGAGATCAAAACCAGACCATCTGGGCTTTCATTACCTTTACTGGATGCTTTCAACAAAATGCATGTATTTTATTGTCCAAACATTCCACCACTATTTAAAAGAAAATCCAATTAATTTCAACACAATCATATGTCAAAGTGCTTAAGGCAGCAGTCTTTTATTCGATTGTTTCCAACTAATTCATATCCACAAAGTACTTCATTAATCACATTATTATAGTATATTATAGTGAGACACTAATATTGATGGATATTTCCACTCAGAGATACCTACCTTAGATTGAAAAGTCCTCATTGAATACCACAATGAAACAAACACAAAGTGGCATCAACAGTTTAGGCTGCTGCAGCTCAACCATGTTGTTAATGATACTGAAGCCTGTAATCAGATGCTGTTGTTGCTGCATGGGAGTCATTATATATTCACTTTCTTGTTTTAAAGGCTCTGCCACCAGTTCAGGAGCCAAAGGGCACAGGAAAACCAACGTCATAAAAGAGGACTGAAAAAGAAATCAGTGCTCAGCATTGGCAGAGTTCTGCCCATAAGTAGCTTCATACTTCAAGAGCTGGCCTACAGTCCTGGATTACTCAGTGTTTGGAGAAAACTTGTTTTCCACAACCAAAACCAAATAAAGGAGAGGAAAAACTCCTCACCTTGAGGACAAAAAGTTTATAATGGTGGCTTTCATTCTCTCTCTTCACTGATATCCTCAGGCGGCTTGGAAGGAGCAACGGAGTGATCTCAATGGTAAACAACATTAGACATGTTTCTTCCCTGCTTTGGTAATGAGTTGTTTTCATCAAAGCTTGGCTTGTTTGATTAGACTAATGGCAAGTCCAAGCCCAGGAGGCTTCCCTGCTTCATAATGTGTTTCAAGAGTTTCCAGGAGCAAAACATAAGAAATGTACCCAACATATGTTCACCTTGCTGTCATATATCATACACTATTTCTCATTGCTCTTCTCAGCTACTGGAAGGTGAGCTGGGAAACTTGTCACTAGGTTATAACCATTATGTACAGACAACACAGATTTACTGTTTGTCTTTGATTAAAGACGAAGAGCAGGATAGAGGACAGAGTTACATATTTCACCATTAGTTCCGCACTGTCTGAAGAACTTGGCTTTCGTGGACAGAGTTCTACACTGTTTACACTGGAGGTGCGCTGGAGCACAAAACTGTCAACTTGCTGCTGCACTGTTCTCCCTCATTCAAATTGCAGTTGTGGAAATGTCAACATGAAGTTCCTTTGAGGTCATTCCCACAAGCCCAGATGAAGAACATCATTAACGTATGGCCCATAGCAATCCAGGGCCCATTTGCCTCCTTTTTTAAATTAGCATTTGTTATGAGGTTCTATTGCCATGATCTATGACTAAAACAAATAAAACATGAAGTATGAAATATTTTCATTACATGAATTATGAAAATCAGAAAAAAATTAAAAGAAAAAAGACAATTATATCTCTTACTATGAATAAGACTGGTTGTGTAAATAAATACAACAAGATCTAGAAAGAGGCTCTGGGCAGGTGCCCCAGCCTTGGGCACTCAACATCAATTTGCTGTAGCAACCTCAGCAGAGTATAATGACACAGAGTCCACCATTTTCTCCAGGGGAACTGATCTCTGCCACCTGAAAAGTAATTTTAATTCTGAGTGATCTCCAGCCCTCACCTAGAGATTGGCAACAATGATTCCCCAGAAGGAAATGGATTGGAGGGTGGAGCCTAAGGCATTGTACCTGTCTGAGGTCCCACCTCTCCTCAAACCCCACCCTCTCCATGCTCCAACCCACAAATCTCCAGGAATTTCCCAACCTGGAAGTGGCAACCCTATCTCCTTCCCAGCCAACCATCAACCTACCTTAATCTGACCCTCTGACTTCAGATTTCCATCTCCTCCCCCCTCTACCTAGGAAGAGTACAGTCTCTCTCCACAGCGGAGACCACAGCAGCTCACATCATTCTCCTCTCCCCCTATTGATCTGCACAACCCTGTGAGTTAGGTTAGGCTGAAAGTCTGTGACTGGTCCAAAATCACCCACTCAGCTTCCACAGCAAGAACCTGGGTCTGGCAGACCCTTCTCCGAAGCTATGCCACATTGGCTGTGGTATCACCTAGTATCACAACTCAACTCCAGACAACAGATCTCTCACCGTGGAGAAGATAACTGCTTTGGAAGGTGGACTCTATGGCATTCTATTCAGCTGAGGCCTCTCCCCTCCCCAAACTTTGGCTTCTGTAGACTCCACCACAAAATCTTCAGGAATTTCCCAACCTGGAGCTGGCAGCCCTAGTCAGGACTGGCCCCAATGAGTTCCCCACAAAGGCCAAAGTAGGCCTGGAAAGGGCCTCCTCCCCCTGCCTTTTTACTGACAGAACCAAGCTTGATTGCCTAGCAACATCCCCTGAGGGGAAAGTGAGCTGCACAGCAGGAGGAGAAGAGAATGGTTTGATGGCCACCGGCCCACCTCAGTAGCCAGGCAGGCATGGAGGAGCCAAGCAGCAGTAGAAGCATCTTCATCAGGAGAGACAGCCATTTTGGCAATTTATTCAGACAGAGAAGTGGCCAAGCCAACAGTGGCCAGAGGAGAGAAGCAGACCCAGCACCCAGCCTTTGATACATGAGTACTCTTGAGTGGCAGTTGATGGGCCAATGGCTGATGGAGCGCACAGCACAGCCAATGAGAGAGCCGGAAAGTGTCAATACACTGGGCTTTTATATATATAGGATTTCCTAAAGAACCTTAATTCTGTGATGGAGAGCTAACAATTTCAACTACAATGCTCACAAACTCATCAAGGATTAAACAAAATCATGATAGTAGTATAAATTATTTAGATTTCTAATAGGTTTGTAACATAAATAAAACTCTAGATAAGTAGTTATCGCTGCCTCAGCAACTCAGATTACTTGACACTTTATTGGAATCATTTTGCTGCTTTTCCTGCCCTTATTTAGAACCAGATCTTTAGACCTAATATGATGTATTGGCTTCATTCCTACTTGGCACCACTATACTTGTTTGTCTATTCAAGCATGGACACCTGGGTTGCTACCCCAGTCTAACTATATTGCTGTCTTATCTTTTTTACCTCATATGTGGCTCCTGTCCACACATTCCCATTATCTAAGAAGCCTGTACAGGCCTCCATTTCCTAAAAGAGCGGTATGGAGATCTCACCCTCTTCTAGGGTTGCCAGTGGGGGGACGGAGCTTCTTCGCTGGGATCTTCTGCCGCACACACATAGTGCGCACACCATGATAACATCACCCAGAAGTGACGTCATTGTGCTAGGCACGTCACCAGGGGGACACTCTAGCATTCAGCCAGAAACTGTATGGTACAATATAGTTTTTAAGCCAAGTGCTAGAGCGTCCCCCTGGCGACATGCCTGGCGCGATGATGTCACCTCTGGGTGATGTCATTGCGCCAGACATGTCGCCATGATCCTGGAACTTTGGGAGTGGGGTTTCCCCTGCCAGCTGGATCCAGCTGGCAGATTGGGGGGGCCCTAAAGCGGGCAACCCCCCACCCTCTTCCCTCCCTCGCACTCAGGATTTCCACTTTTTTTCTTATTCTTTCTGGCTGAGCAGCCCCAATATCTAATTTCTTCTTATTTGTTTCTCTATGGCTGTCCTACCTGGTCGCTTTCATATATATCTGTTGATGCTGGCCCAGCCCAGGGACTGAGGGAAGAGGCAAAATCACCTTCTTGTATTCAGCTTCTGAAATGGCACATGAGAGGCTTTTGAAAGTTCAAAATAAACAAAATGTTTTATTTAACTTAGAGGAGAAAAGGTCAGGTGGAATCAGGGGTAGGCTGTATGAGATGAACCAATAAAACTGGGGTATCTTTGTAATCACACTAACTCCCGATAATATGTTGCCAACAAGTAAATGTTTCTGCTATTCAAAAAGGTCTTTTAACACTTTGAGGAGAGAGTCTGTCTTTTCCGTTTCTGCTTAAACACTCAAGCATAGGTTTCTCAGTTTCACTGACTCTTAAAGTCTGGAAGGCAGGAACATACAACCAAGTTCCCAAAATCCTCCTATACACACAGACTAGGGATCACTCCTCTTTTAAGAGCTATCTCCCATTTCACTGGGCAGGGATTACTTCTCTTAACTAGGAGCAATTTCCCTTTTTGGCTTGAATGGTGCTCCTCTCTGATCCTCACACTCCTTTTGCCTCCTTCCCAGTCCACAGTCAGTGCTTACCTGTCTCTTCTTCAGCTGTCAGTTCCCAACTGTCATTTCTTATTTTTATTATTTATTTATTTGATTTACACCCTGCCCTCCCCACCGAAGCAGGCTCAGAGTGGCTTAGAAGAAGAAGAAGAAGATATTGGATTTATACCCCGCCCTTCACTACCCAAAGGTGTCTCAGAGCGGCTTACAAACTCCTTTCCCTTCCCCTCCCCACAACAGACACCCTGTGAGGTGGGTCGGGCTGAGAGAACTCTGACACAAACTGCTCTTTTTCAAGGACAGTTGTGCCAGAGCTTGTGACTGACCCAAGGTCACATCAGCAGGTGCAAGTGGAGGAGTGGGGAATCAAACCCGGTTCTCCCAGATTAGAGTCCGCGCACTTAACCACTACACCAAACTGGCTCTCCCTGGCTTACAAGGCCATTTGGCAATAAAACATTAAAAATAATAAAACAATAATAATAAAAACACAATAGTATCAAAAATATAAGATGCTATATATGGTGGGATGGCAGGAACTATTCTAATCAGCCGCCCTAGAGTCAGCACTAGTTGTATGGCTGGTATTTGGCTCCTGTGTACGTCATTCTTCCGTATAAGTGAGGATATTAGAACAGGCAGCCAGGATGGGTTTAAAGGGCCCAGCTTACTTGGTTGATGTTAACCTTGTTGCTCAAATGTTTGGCAGAAGAGCTCCATCTTACAGGCCCTGCGGAACTGTGGTAGATCCCACAGGGCCCTGATGTCCTCTGGGAGCTAATTCCACCAAAGTGGTGCTGTTGCTGAGAAAGCTCTGGCCCTGGTCGTGGCCAGCCTGATATCTTTGAGGCCGGGGAGAGTGAGGAGATTTTGTGATCCAAAACACAGTGCCCTCTGGGGAACATATGGGGAAAGGCGGTCCCTCGGGTATGCAGGCCTCTGGCCATAACTGACACTCCACAGAATTCTGATTGAATAAATTGTCACTCAAAGGCATTTGAAAAAGTGTGCATGCACACAAAAACGCATACCTTGAATAAACTTTTGTTGGTCTTAAGGGTGCCACTGGACTCTAAAATTGTTCTATTGCTTCAGACCAACATAGCTAACCACCTGGAACTGTTCTCAGGCTCTCTTAGTCATTAGGCCTTGACAGTCCATCACAAGGTGGGGTTTCTGAAAGATTTCTATCCGTAAGCTTTGAAGCCACCTCATATGATTATTCCAATACTGGACTGGGACCTATGTTTAACCAGTGTTAAAAACACATACAATGTTTCTTCAAAACTGGGCTCAAAAGCTGGTGCTAACAAAAAAAAAAATCCCTTCCATGGCACTCTATTAGTGGAGGCAGCTGTATGAATGAACAGCAAAATGTTCTTGTATTTTGTAAGGGTGATCTGTGAGTGAAAGATGGGATGTCTCCTCCTAAATATCATCTCCTGCTCATGACGTTTCCTGTAAAAGTCATCATCATGTTTTTCCATGTGTATTTCTTCTGTTGGCCTTCGGACAGTTTTGCTTAAAACCCTTACGACAAACCAGAGCTGCTTTCTCTTATGCCTTGGCCTGGATGACCCAGGCTAGCCTGATCTCATCACATTTCGGAAGCTATCAGGGTTGGCCCTGGTTAGTATTTGGATGAGACACCATCAAGGAAATCCAGGGTTGCTACAAAGAGGCCAGCAATGACAAATCATTCATCTCTTGCCTTGAAAACCCCCTTAGGGTCACCATAATTTGGCTGTGACTTGATAGCACTTTCTACCATCACCACTTTCACTTATGGATAAGCCTCACATTCTTCACAAATGGATCTACAAGTCATCAGGCACTTATTTCAGAAAAGTTAGGTACTTTAGGAACTGATCTAGAGTGAGTGCTTGATAAACCGTAATTTGTCCATCTTTCGCAGCAATAGAGTACAGGAAGTTAATTAATAGCTGACACTGCATTCAAGTGGTTCAAGGCTGCTGATCCCTGGTCATCATCACCATGTTCTTATTAAAAACCCTCATGTACATTTTATTGTTTATTTTAAAGACTATATGCTTTCTGGACATTACAATGATAGAATATAATATACAGCCTGTTAACAGTCTTTAAACCTACCAAATGTGATAATTATATTATGGAATGTTAATTAAATCCCAATTAATTTTAACAACTCTTCTAGTACCTCCCACATTTTTCCAAAATCACTTCAATATGCCGTAAATAAACTTTAACATGCCATTCATCCATTTGCTGTTTGCCTTGACTTGAGGCTCATCAAAGACCGAGAGGGATAGGGTGGGGCATGTTCAGCTGCTTATGAAGCTAGTGTTCAGGATGCAGTCACAGATCTATCATTTTTTGTCCTAAAATTTGGAAGGCTAGCAAGAGCGCAGCTTGACTACAAGATGAACAGGAAAAATAGAGGGAAGGAGGGAGGGAGGGACACAGAGAAAACTGAATGCAGCTAATTCTCTAATATTAAAAGACAAAAATAAAGGGGCAGTGTCCTCAAGACAAAAAATTTATTCTGCAAGTAATTGGTATCACTCACATTCATTTATCTCATTTCAAGATGGTATGCCCCTCCCTCAGAGCTTCTGTGTGCTCCTTGTGTGCTCACAAAAAGAAGTGATATACTGTTTGTAGATCCCCTCTTTGTGGAAGGAAGGCAGTGTGGTATAACCCAATCTCGTCTGACCTCAGAAGCTAACAGGGTCCATACTTGGAAGGGAGACCACCAAAGAAAACTCTGCAGAGAAAGGCAATGGCAGACCACCTCTGCTTCTCACTGGCCTTGAAAACCCCTTGCTGGGGTCACCATAAGTCAGCTGTGACTTGATGAAACAGATCCAGAAAAAGGGAAGCTGGGGCTCAAATCTATTCACTCTCTAGCATGCAAACCCTTCTCTCTAATCCCTGTTGCGTGGCCACTCACTGAACTGTGATTACTCAATTGTGAAGGAAATCTGCTTGCATATATGTAGGGGAGTTTTTAATATTGTCTTGTTTCATAAGTTCCAGGGGTCAGCAGTGGCACTGAAAACAGTTTCCAGGCTGAGTCATATCTATTTATCTATCTGTCCAGTCTGTCTTTTACTTTTCTTTCTACAAGCAGCTCAAAGCAATGTACATGGGTCTGGATCCTGCCAACTTTTTTGTTCACACTCACCCAGTTCCTCTCCTAATTACAGCCCTCCCTCCCTCCCTCCCTCCCTCCCTCATGGCTTTTGTCCATGCAGGCCCCATGACCCAAAGCATAGCTTTTTTGGTGGCTGATAAACTGCCTCCCTTTTAACCAACAGAAAAATCTGGATGGATCCAACTCATGGTTGTCCCGTGTTAATTTCATCCTCCCAACCCTATAGGGTACATTAGATTGAGAGACAGTGACTAGCACAGTGACCTCATGGCAGAGCAAAATTTTGAACCCAGGTTGTGCCAATCCTAATTCAATAGTCTAACAACTGCCACCATTCTGGGTCTCAGACTGAAGCCCTCATAAACTCTCACACATACAAAGTCCTATCCTTATTGTGAGAGAACAACTTTATCTTATAAGAGAGCAAAATAAGCCCCTGTGCCCAGAATCCTTGCTGCTGAACACAGGCTCATTGACCACTGCCAGTTTTCCAACGCTATTGGCTTAGAAGGTGCTGGGGCTTAGGAGGGAGCTGATGCTTAACTGGCAGAACAAACACGTCAATTCATAGTTCATGTAAGAGCATTCTGAACAGTTCTAAGTATTTTGAGGACTGCCTGAAGCACGGCCTGGAGATGTCTGTCATGCAACAGTTCATGTTTCATGGCCAATAGTCGAATATGAAACAGAATATTTATAGCATGGACCAAACTAAGGTGGTTGATTCATCTGTTTCCAGTTCTTAAAAGATAGTTTTTAGGTCAGAATTTAAAATGAAGTGGTAGGGGAAGACAGAAACACAAAGAGTGAAATTGGAACGACGTATAATGAAACCATTCATGTGTTGCCTTTACATTTCAGATGGTAACACTGAGATTAGGGTTACCTAACCCTCCCAGATTAGGTAGACGTTTGGATCTATTCAGGCAGAGGCACAGCCACTACAGAATTCAGGTCAGGTTAAATTGAATTCTAGGGTGACTTCCAACTGTATTGTACCAGGCTGTACTAGGACTGTTCCAGGGCCTTCAAGCCCCATCACACGAATGATGTCATCACTACACCAGGGCCTAGAAGGCTCCACATCTTCTGTAGTGTACATTGTTCTAGAACCCTCCTTACCACCATCATAGAGTCTTTGTGGGAAGATGGAAAGAATCCAGAGTCCTGCTCCACATGACACTTGCAGTTCACAATGCTGGATTCACTACAAATCCTGTGGTGATGGAGACCTCAAGGATTTCAGCAAGGACACCCACTTTGGTCATAAACTTCTGCATATTCCATCACAGATATCTAGTAAAACATATTATTCTGATGAATTCTGTGTTTTCCATTTGCAGACCGGAAAGGGTATGAGTTTACCACAAAAGTAAAGATGTTCAGGCTTAAGTACCATGAAAACTTAATAGGCATTCTTACACTAGTACCAAGACTTAACTCCAGCTCCAACATCCATCTTGGCAGACCAAGTATTCAACCATAACAAGGGCCTTTTTTAAGTAGCCTGCAATTATATTCATTTGCTTTTGGGCCATCATTATAGCTGAAATTGGAAAGTAGGTTTTGCAGGTTGACCAGCTCATCCAGGAACAATCAATTATAAGAATACACCCCAGCACATGTTGAAACAGCCTGTACATCTAGTGAATTCACCTGGATTTTTTCTCTTATAAATTGGCAGCCTTAGAGTACATGTCAGCTTTAGTAAGGAGTACATATAGAAACTGCCCCCCCACATTGCTCTTCCACATTATACTAAGTGCTGCATGTGCATATGGTACTTAATATAGGGTTACATTCCCCTGTTATAATCCTGTAATTCACTTTAGGGGTGCTCAAACACCCACCAGGTCAGCTCACATTCTACTCACCTGCCACAGTCAAGGAGACAATTTTTCATTAAGTAGTTCAGCTGTTTGTGAGCAGCTCAAGCCTGTTCAGTAGGTTACTTTGTTCATAATCAAACAATACAGTACAGTGCAATTGGCAGTATTTCATGCTTGCACATGCACATTCCCACACAGCCCAGTGGGAGTCCTGGTTTCCCACAACCACTGACCTGACATTGCTGCATGCCATTCAGCGGACAATCATTTAAATAAAGAGTAAACAAGCCAATCAGTCAGCAAGTGATTATAAATGCTCAGGCTATGCTGCAGTGGCTGTTCATAGGCACAATCCCACTACTGATCAGCACAGGAGTTTTGACCTACTCTGTCTTTGACCTGGGCTGGTTTACCCCTCCCTGGGCAACCAAATTTAGGGCTTTTCCACACACTCAACTTACTCTTGATTTTCTTGGGAGTCAATCCACAAGCACTGAAAATAGTTTGGATACAGTTCTTCCACCTGTCTGCCCTCCCTGTGCACTTTCACAATTATGGAGTTGGTTTATTTTCTTCCACGCATGCCTTCAGTAATGAGGATTTTCAAGGGATAATCCTCTCATCATCAGTGGTGTTATTGGTGGCATCACAGCACCCCCAATTCAGACAACCTGCTTAGGCAATTGTTACAATGCACCAGCAATATATCAATATTTTAGTGCCATTTTTAAAAAGGAAAAAAGAAATTGCTCATTTTCAGGGTGTGGGGAAAGGAGAGGTGGTGGTTTGACCATGGCCATCCAATCATTGACAAGTGGTCGGGACAAAGAAAACTAATAGAAACATTATATGCAAGGAAAAAGCCAACTCAAAATCAGCTTCCAGTAAAAGATCGGGGTAAAAGTGGTCTCAAAAGACTGGGGGAGAAGGGATAAAACAAAAAAACAGAAGTGAAAACTAAAGGCACAAAAATGTGTTTGGAAATCAGGGGATAAACCAAAGCAGCATGAGGCCAGAACCCACAAAGAAAACCCATGCAGAAAAGCTCACAGCGCAGATACTTGATTGCCCTCTAAGTGGCCTATGCCAATCTGGCTACAACATCTGTCACCCCATTGATCACTGGGGTTGATTTGGCTGATCTGGCTGACGAGATGGGTGTCCCCTTCCTCCCTCACCACTCCCTCACCACTCCATGTCCGGCCTTCCTGAAGCTACATACTTTGTGGAAGTGGACGACCATTCCAGCTAGGAGTGTACCCTTCTTCAGTTAAGGGTATATGATAGCTGTTTGGAGATAACCTCCAAACAAGCTCAAGATTCATTTGTAGAAGAATATAGGGATTATAAATGATGTATGTTTAACAAATAAGTCTTGCCATCTGGTGTTAGTTTAAAGTTCATGTTATTGAGGTTATTTCATGCATATGTGTTCTCACATGAACACACACATGAAGCTGCCTATACTGAAGCAGACCATCATTCTATCAAAGTCAATATTGTCAATTCAGACTGGCAGTGGCTCTCCAGGATCTCAGCTGGAGGTCATTCACATCACCTATTACCCGATCCTTGAATTGGAGATGCTGGGGATTGAACCTGGGACCTTCTGCATAGCAAGCAGATGCTCTACCACTGAGCCATGGCTTCTCCCCATCTTTATAGAAGTCTTAGTCACATCTCCCACCCCTGCATTATTTAATTGCCTCATCCTACAATTCATGACCCCAGTTAAGGTTCCATTTCACTTACAAAGGGGATGCAAAAATGTCCACAAAGCAAAAAGGAGTGAGGCAAGGAGTTCAATTCAGAAGTAATCACAACTGTTGAAAATGTTATGTTCACCTTCCGAAGGTCCACCACAAAGTTCACAGCATCCTGAATGCACATCCCCATGGAAATAATGCATTACTGCAACAGCCACAGCAACAGAGCTTTCATGTTTGTAATGAATGACTGAGGGCAACAGCAATTGAATTTCTGCCTGTTGTGTACTTATTTGAAGGTACGTGAGCCAGGCCAGAATAAAAGATGGCAATCCTCAAGTTCTTACATAACTTTACAGTTTGGTTCTAGTTTATAATACCGTCTAGCTAAGAATGTAATTTCATGAGGGAAAGGTCTTATTAAAATATTATTAAAACAAGGTCTTAAACAATGCAGTACTAAATAGAGTTCAATGGAATTGGAAGACTAACTCTGTTTAGTATTGCACTGTAGATCTGCAATGATTTTAATCAGCTATTGTTTCTTCCCACCCACTTTTGACGCATAGTATAATTTTCTCATACCTTTTATTTTCTTTTTTTTAAAGAAAGAATTAAAATTTAAAGCTTGGGTTTAGTGCCGGGCTCAGACAACACTTCCTTGTGTTTCCTCCTAAACTTTCAGCATGTTTCTGCAAATAAATACAGGCAAGTATGCTAGCCCAGGAAAGGCAGTTCAAGCATCTTCCCCCCCCCCCCCCCCCCCCCCATACACAGTTCATAATGATGTATTTAATTAATGGTGAATGCATATAGAATTCTTTTCTGGCCGACCAGCCATCTGATAACCACATTAACTCCAGATGAAGTCAGCGTGTTTATTGTCATTGCGCTGAATACCAAAGCAAATCAAAATGGTTGAATTATCACAACAGTGTGATTGCAAAATATAATTATATTTTTAAAGTGCAGAATCCTAACAACTAGAACCATACACAGGAAATCTGCTCACGTAGGCAGCATCCAATCAACATTAAATACCCTGAGCCCTGTTGGTTTTGATGGAGGAATTAAACATCCTTTTCCAGCCTCTCCTACTGAAAACAATGGTGCATGATTCTGGCCAAATTGGGCCCAATTGTTGTTATTTTATTTTAACACAATGAAAAGGAAAAGCATATACCAGTTAACAACTTCTGCATCGCCCATTACTTTGACCCAAGGAAACACCTAAGCAAATAGCTGAGATGCATCACATGGCAAGCCATCAATTTTGTCCAGTCAAGAACTCTTAAGAAAAACCTATATCGTACCAAACATGCTACCAAAACTAAAAAGGCATTTAAAATAGTGCTGAAAGACAGAGTTGCATTAAGTCAGAATGAAGCCAAGAACAGAAGTGCTATGGCTGGTATTCTTTGAATTGCCTGAAGCAAACTTTTCCAAGAGTCAAATGCCAGCATTTTCCTTATTAAGGAATGCCCCCGAACTAAGCCTTTCCTGGGGGGGGAAAGAGCAAGAAACCTTATTGAAAAGATTATCTTTGCCATTAATAATCCCCCTGTAACAGTTCCTTATTAGTAAACCCCATGGCAAAACCTGACATATTTACTGCTTGTAGTAAACTTTATGTATCTGCAACAATATTCATAATCAAGAGCCGGTGACCACAGCAAATCGTTCGAGTCTTGCAAATGATCAAGTGAAAGCTTAATTGTACTGAAAATACCGGAGTCCTGACAGGTCTGAAACCTTTTCCACACACTCTTACCCCAGAAAAAGAGACCGTTTCCTAAAGATGAAAAAAGTGTGCTGGAAGGATTGGAAACATAAGAATACATATTTTTTAAAAAAAAAAAACAACCACCCTGATATCACAGGCTGAGCTGAGACAGAAACCTGATCTTGTACATTGAATGGGCAACATTTGGGTCTGTTTTATGTGAATTGCTCCAAGCTGTTTTGGTTAGAAATGTATAGATTCTAAGGTAAAGCATACCATATAGACAGTGTAAGTCATATACACTTTTGGAAC
The DNA here is from genome assembly GCF_001447785.1 of Gekko japonicus. Lineage (NCBI taxonomy): Eukaryota > Metazoa > Chordata > Lepidosauria > Squamata > Gekkonidae > Gekko > Gekko japonicus. Next base: position 40,512 of record NW_015175407.1, read on the forward strand.
ACGGTTCTCCGTTACTTTTCATCTGCCAAAGGTAGGGTCAAACGTTTTCTTACTTCTATGGGTAAATTCATTGCTGTTTAATATAGAACTAGAACTTGGTATATTGGTCATTTATTAAACTTTTCCTCCGTATAGCTTGTCTGTAACTTTCTTCTGGGTGCTTTAATTTTACAAACTATGGCAATGATTTTGTTTTCCTTCTTTTTTCCCTCTTAATTTTATTTCAAGATTATTTTTGTAGCTATTTTGTATACTTTTCTGTCACAGGGCAAGAAACATGGAAAATTTCAATGCTCAGAATACTATTTTCAAGAAAAGGTTAACAACTGAACACCAGATTTATTTGTGTAAACAAACTCTTTATGGAATCAGTACCACTGAAATTATAATTAAATACCATTTAAAGAAATTATGCCTTGGTCTGAATTTTTAAATTAAATTAAATTTTTACTACTGCTCCAAAAAGCTAATGAACCATTTCTTTTTTTAAAAAAAATACTGTTGGTTGATTAATTCCTCAGCTGGTAAAAGTTGGATCTATTTTAAGCCACATATTTTAAATACATACTTATGACTTAAACATGATAAATACAAAGAAATGATTTAACAAAAAAGTTCAAAAATGGACCATGGAAGTTGCTTAGCGTTATTGCTAATATGAACAATAATTAGTTGTAAGATCCAAGGTTAAGAACACTCAACCAAATATTTGGCTCTCTTTCATTAATTGCCTTTGGCGGATTTAGAATTGCCAAACAGCTGTAGCTAAATGATCTACTTGGCCTTTAAAATCATAGATGACCTAATTGTAAATGATAAATTTTTTGCATTTTAAAATTTTGAGTGTGGTAATAGTCATGGCTTTATTGTATGCTGACATATATGATAATAGTTTATCGTTTCTCAGCTACTAACTTCTGTTTGCCAGTCATGTCTGGAAATGCTTGAAATAAATTGTCGAATGTATGAGAAATACACAAATCTATTGCATGTACATGAGAATTTTTATAGATAATTATGACAATTCAGAGTGGAAAAGGAAAACATTTTTGGAGTTTCTGATAAATTATTTGATCTTACCAACCCAAATTAGTTCATAAATTATCCATACATTTTATACATACATTGTTTTACTTTTGAATATGACTGAGGAGTTGGGGATTTCCTTCCTATATTAAAGTCAATGATTTCCCTATGTTGAATTTCATTTTCAGCATTTCTCTAAGTATTTTTTCTTTCCCTGTGGCTTAGTTCTGTGCTTCTGAAGTCTAAAGTCTGCTTTTTATATTTTAAATATGTTATTTTTTTACAAATACAAGAGATTTCCCTCATCTATTGAAAAGTATAAATACAAATAGGATGTCTTGTCTACTGTCTGGTGACATTAACATTCCTTGACTCACTAGCATGTTTATATTTATTTGCTCTTACAAAGAATAATTTTGACACTTTGGGAAACTTCCTTCCTCAACAGCAGTGAATCTGAAATGGTGGATTTCTATGCAAGTTGTAATATATGCATTTAAAGTATAAGTGTGGCTTAGTATGAGCACTGTTATTCCACAGAATACAAAGATTTAAAATTCTTTAAAATGTTTTTGGATTATACATTTGTTGTCATTGCACAAAGCTGTTTCTTTGTCTATATATAGTTACATGCCCTTAAGACAGGTTATTAAACTGCTTAGTGTTGGCTACTAGGAAGGGAAAAAGTTTTTACATCCTAGCCTAAGGACAAATGGGTTCTTAATAATAAGCAAAGGGAATTTTTTAAAATGTTTTCTTTAAATTAAAAATCAAACAGAATTGTTTTTAATGAATGTCCAAAGTTAGGAGAGAGCAACTTTCAGGCTTCAGCTTTGCAGCAACTGTAAGAAAATGTACTTTGTGGGTTTTTTCCCTGTGAGATCAAAAGAATCTAATTAACTTTTCTATAAGGTAAACAAACTAGTAACTTGAAATATCCTCCTGAGTTATCTGGGTAGTGGAGTCAGGGCCTCCGTGTGTTGTGTCTTTTGCTTTTTATAAAGCAGACATTTTCCATATTGTGCGGGAAAAGAGACCCTATGTGTTTTGGACATGAGTTGAGGTAACACTCTTCAGCCATGGCTGTTTTATAGCCAATGAAATATTTAAATGAAATGGCTGCAAAACTGCCAGGCTGAAAGCACTGGAAAGATTAATAGAGTACTGTTCTGTTAATACGGATTCATTCTCCTAAATCCACTTTAAGTGGAGCCTCCTTAGAACAGAAGCACGCAACACAAGAGTGTGGGAAAGTTGGATATTCAGATGCGGGGGAGGGGGGGAGATGAGATAAGGGACTTCTCAATGAACCCCAGGTGCTGAACAGCCTGGGTTTTTGTTTTTTTGTTTTTGTTTTTGGAAAGACAGAAGAAGGGAAAGTTGAGTGGCAGTTTTATGTATCCTTTCTAGCCAACCAAAAAATATTGAAAAAATGAAAGCTGTTTGATGGATAGGATTCAAGTATAGTTTTTATCAACATCATTTGACTTTTTCAAGAAGTCTGTATCAGCTACACACATATTGGCCAGTCTTGTGAATGATTCAGTATGTGTGATTGTCTGGGCCATCCTTAGGTTGGAAATCTTGATTCTTTAGGACTTACAAAACACACAGGTCATAATCAGAACCATTCAGAAGACCATGAAACATCCGTTAACTAAAACTTGTGCTAAAAGAAGGTGGGGGAGTAGTCATGTGCTTTCAGTCGGACTACTTACTCCCTTTCTAAGCACACATTCCGTGCACAGGTACATAACAAAAGACCCATGGCTACTTTTCCTAGGGAACAGCAGCTTCAGAAGGGGCTACTGAAGTTAAGCAATAGTAGGAGGAAGGACACTTAACCCCTTCCCCAACCACCATCCATTCAGTCCAAACCTTCCCAGCCAGTGAGACAGTTCTTGGGGAGTTTAATTGATATGTACATTGATGGTTTATAAGCATTAAGTTCTTCCTTCCTGTCACCACTCCTCCACTCCAGATTCCTTAGGAAAACTAGCCCTTTGTGTGCAATGAGTAATTAGACATTCTGACAAGCCTGTGAATACTTTAAGAGGTTCCTGTCATCCCATCTATACTAGCACTCTCTCTCCTGATATGAAATTCATTACAATATTCAATGGCAAGCCAGGCATATTTATATTATGGGTTTGATCATTTGTGCCACAAGCTGAACAATGTTTTGTGCTCACAAGGTGCCTTCGGGCTTATTGTTCTTAAGCAGCAGCTGCCATTCCATACAGCAAAATCCTTTTGAAAAATGAAGGGACTTCCAAAAGCAGTTTGTAATTCTAGATGGGGAGGGAGGAAATCGACTGGCTTTCCATTGTGTGTGCTCGAGCTCCTGGGCACACCTGTATGAAGCTTCAGATTCAAGCCTAGAACTGCTGGTGCAAATGACCAACTGCTGAAGTTAAGCACTGGATGGACACCCAGAAACAAAAAGCACTCCTGGCTACCACTGAGTTTTAATGATTTCATTGAAACTAACTTGCCCTGGAAGTAGGGTTGCCAGCCTCCAGGTGGGGGCTGGAGATCTCTCACGACAAAAACTGATCTCCAGGCAAGAGAGATCAATTCCCCTGGAGAATATGGCTGCTTTGGAAGATTAAGTCTACAACATGATACCCCTTCCCTTCCTCATGCTCCAGCCCCAAAATCTCCAGGTATTTCCCAACCCTATCTGGAAGTGCTATTTCACCAGTGGGAACAAGTTTTCCTGCTGCAGCAAATAGTGCCAGTGGACTGATTTACATTGTGAAAAGGACAGGAGGGTTAGATTCTATCTTGCTTCACACCGCAATTCCAAGCCAAATCTCTCCCTCCCCAAACACATTTGCTATTAAAAGTTTAACAAGGAGGAAGATCTGAACATGGATCTCCAACACCTTGTCTAGTTTGGGCTTTAAAGCATCTAATCCAAATAAGTGGGCTTGAAAGAGGTCTGGCTTGGATTGTGAGCAAGGTATTTGCTTTCATAAATGGAGCTGAACTGATAACTTCAATCATCTCTCTTGATTCCCAGGCTCATAATTTAACGAAAAAAGTAGCAATCTTTACTGAAATAAATTTCACAACTAATCTAGGACTCAGAAATTACATGTGAAGATAGATGCACAGATTCACAGATAAACCAGATGAGTTGAAACAGAATTGGTTCACACCTGCAATTTTCAAATTCCATATCCAAGTTTTGAGCCTGATGAGTTTTACAGGATATCTGGGTATTCTGCTGCACTGAAAAATCAAAATTGATAATAGCAATTAAACTTGTGCAATGTTTCAGGGTGAAAGCTGGTACATAGACTAGCATTTAATAGGGTTATCTACAAGGTTCTTTCCTAAAACTGTATTGGGACTCGCCTTTCTAAAATTTCTTGTCAGAGTTTTTCCTTTTCTTTTTCTGGTGGATGGATACTGTCTTTAGCTTCAAATTAGAATCTCAGGTTTTGCTCACATATTAGAGGACAGCTGAACAGACCTAACTGGAACATGATTTTCAAGCAGACACTTAAAATAGCCTGGGTGTGGGCAAGTTGCATTTCTTTAATTAAAATAATTTGAAATCCACAAAGTAGACTGTTAGAATCCTGGTTCTCATCATCATAGTCGCAACCATCTTTATGAAATATCCCATCAGATGAAGGATCTGGCCCATAACATACTCACTAGCACTTCGCCTATTCAAAATTCTCTACGCGGAACGGAAGAGGTGATGGAGATTCAGATAAACCCCCTTAGTAATGATGATGCCAGGCTGGTGGATGGTTGGCACTCCAACAGAGGTCATGGAGCAGTATCTAAACCCACTCACAAGTCTTTAAGAGAAAGCAGCATTTTCTTTCATACCAATAAATCCCTGGAACAATTAACAGAATCTGACTGACTGTTAAAGGACCCATCACCCTTAGACATAAAGATCTTGTCATGGAACACTGCTGGGTGGAAGAATAAGCTCTCTGACCTGGAGTTTAGTCAGTTTCTTAGGGAGTTTGATATAATATTATTACAGGAAACATGGGCCCAGTACAAAATTAATTTAGAGAGCTATAGGACATTTTTTTTCCTTTTAACTTATAACTCATCATCATAGTATTGTTGACCCCCACCCAATCCATACTTCTTTTCCTCTAAATGTGGCTTCTTATTTCAGAAAACTGCTTGTCTATAGAAGATGAACAATGTCCCTTCACAAAGTATCATGGAACATTCACCCAGAGATCAGATTACAGGAGGTCTAGAGCATGCACGGCCCTCTTAACTATTGTAACAGGCCACCTTAGTTACTCTTTCAGAAGGCTTCGGGGGGGGATGATTTGGTCCCTCAACTTCTATTCAAGAGCATCCAATGACCACCACCTCCCCATGCTTGGACCTCCCCATTATTTCTCTCTTTGGCTATGTGCCTGGCTTGGGATGGCGGTCTGGAATCCAGCTTTACATTGCTATCCAGATCCATCTCAGGCTTGATCTCTTTTTAGCCTGCTGATTGCACACCTGCCCCCTTCCCCCCCCCCCATGTACTCTTGGTCAGGTATTTCTTGTTGTCTCTCAGATCCTCTTGCCATGCCTCAAGTGTCCAAGTTGCCTTAGAGTATACTACATTATACGTACACTGGCTGAGGGAACTTTCCATCAAAGTAGTAAATTCCTTGATAACTGGTTTAAAAATTGCTTTATATACCCAGAACAATGTCAGGATCAAAAGTACCTAGCTGACCCCAAGGAGAGCTGTACATCTTCTTGAACTTTAATCTAGCTTTGGCCAAGGAGGACTTGATCAGTGAAAATAATGATCCACTCTGCATCACTGTCATCCATGCCATCCAGCCTATACTTCACTCGATCCCCTTTTCATGAAGGAATCTCTTTTGAATGAACTCAAGATTGGAGGGGTACTTTCCTTTTGGAGGTATAAACAGAACACAAGTTTATTGCTGCAGGTAAAAGCCTCCATACTTTGTTCCATAATGGAATATATTACATAATACAGAGCTGGGGATGGGGTTTATGAATACCAGTGGGAGGGACTAAAACTGAGATGAGTGGTGCCTCTGGACACCCTCTACCTTTAAAGCACTGCATTCACCTGCATTCCATGTTGCCATCTATGTTTGAAAAGCTGACCCAGGAATCTAAACCATAGTGATACACAAGAGACATCCCTGCATACATACAGATGTAAATTTAACATTGCAAAAATGACAAATAAAAAATCAGACATAAACATCTGAAACTGCCTTACACTTAGAGTGCAGGTCCATCTAGCTCAGTGTGGTCTTCTCTGATTGACAGAGACTGTCCCGGATCTCAGGTACAGAAAGATCCACAGTCCCTTCCAAGAGCAATGTTGGTATTCTATTGTACACATTTGATCCCTGTTACTGTGTTACTCTCAGCACTCGAATGTGCTGATCTTGGTGTAAACAAAATACAGTTTTCACTTTTACATGAGTAATGACAGAATTGGGCATAGTCCTTGCTTTAAATCCTTTCTTCTGAGTCTCTGAGCATATTATTTCTTGTGCTCCAGTTTCCAGTATTTAAAGTCAGAGTTGGACCACAGAATGTACCAGGTCATTTCAACAGTATACTGATCCTACACTGTAATATGAAATGAAATTTCTTTGAAATAAATGGGATTTGCATCCAAATATTTCAGAACACCTACAGATAAACACGCAGATTAACATTTTCTTACAGTCTTACCATGGCTTTCTTGTCCACTGAGAGGGAGGAATGCACATCAGTCTCCATTCAAACCTTCCTTCTAGATGGACACAACATGATGAAATAAATTTGCTTTGTTGCATGATAATAGGAAAGTGTAGAACTCCCCATCCATATTGCTGAGTCCACCAATACAGACTGATTTATGGAAAACAATTTACAACAATTCTGCTAGAGCAGACACAAGTGTATATAACATAAAATATACGTGAATTACACACAAATGCAATTGTTCCCCGGCAAGCCTGTGAAATATGGTACAGTTTGTGGGTGTATGTGAATAATCCCATGAATATTGTCCATTAATCAGTCCCAGGTTCCCAGCAACAAAATAAGAAAACTGGATAATAATAATAACAACAACATAAATAAATAAATAAGAAATATCAGAAATAGCTTATTCACTACTCATTCTAACACAAGAACAAAGGTCTTGAATAAACCCTAACTTCCCTTCTTTTGCAAATCTCATAAAACTCCCCTGTTCATTTTTTTTTCTGGGTATCTGCTTTCAAATGCTGTTTCAAACGCCCTTTGCCATAGAAGGCATGAAACAGCTGCACTGTGGCCTTAGTCAGAAGAACAAAGATCCCATGCAAGCTTCTGACTGGGAACCTTGCTAGGCATCATGAAAAACTACTGAGTCAGGCACATCCATTTGTACACACAAAAGGATCATGGGAAGAAGGCTTAAACTTTGGAACTTTCACCGCCAGTGCAGAGATTTTTTTTCTACTAGTGTAGCCTTTATAGTTAGACCGCATTTTGAGCTTCTGTCCCTTCATCTTGAAAAAACAAAGGGGAATTTCACATTACCCAGTTTCATCCGGTTTCAAGCTGGTAATCATCCGTTTTGAAGTGAACCAGTACAGGGCTGCCATTTCACACATGGCTTGCCCCTACCGGAAATGAGCCGGATCAGAAGCGGTAAAGTCACTAGGGTTTGAATCAAGTCACTTTATGGTATAAGGGAAGGAGAAAACACAAGTTTGGGGGGACTGAACAGTGACTTAATAGCTATTTCAAGTTTGCAAATGCAACAGTGATTAATATTTTTTTAGGTACAGCAAAAAGCCATTATTCCTCACATTACCACTGACCCATAATTTAGTATTTACAATCGCAAGAGTAGTAAATTAAGAGTTCTCTCACATGTTCACTGATTTCTTCTATCTTGGCATAATTATTCCCCACCTTTTTTTTCCCAATCAAATTGTAGCCAACTTACAGCGACCCTGTAAGGTTTTCAAGATGGAAGACATTCAGAGTATGTTTGCCATTCCCTGCCACTGCACAATAACCTTGGAGTTTTTTGGTGGTCTCCCATCCAGTTATTAACCCTGGCTAACCCTGCTTAGCTTTTGAGATTTGACAAAATCAGACAAGCCTATGGTATCTAGATCAGGAAATACCCTGCAGTGGAATCCCCCACTATGCAAAGCTGCATAGTAAGGTATCATTTTGTACCATACTCCAGGTTGACACTATTATGTTCTGGGATCAATAGACATAATCTGAAATGACTCTGTGCTTAGTAACAAGCAAGAAATTATTTTTACTAAGGAACGTCAAAGGAAGACTAGTGCAATCAAAGTACAAAACAATATTTGGGGTCTACCTGCTCAAGTGTTCTTCAAATCTAAGAAGCAGTGAGGTGCTCCTGAAAATAGACTTTCAGGCTATAAAACTGTAGTAAAGCAGCCATAAAGCATGCTGCTGAGAAATGCAGTAAGACATGATAATGAGGAACAGATGCAAGATGCTTTCTAGCCATAAAGACAGCTTTTTTTGCTAAGGCTGAGAGCAGAAGCATTTCAGCAAATAAATGCATCCCACTTTATCTAGTTGACTCACTTTGTGGACAGAGAAAGATGCCTAAATAGTGAACACACAAGGCTGATCTAAGAAGTCTAGTGTTATCAACTAGTAGTCTAGTATTATAAACCAACATGGTGCCAGTTTGGTGTAGTGGTTGAGTGCGCGGACTCTAATCTGGGAGAACCGGGTTTGATTCCCCACTCCTCCACTTGCACCTGCTGATGTGACCTTGGGTCAGTCACAAGCTCTGGCACAGCTGTCCTTGAAAAAGAGCAGTTTGTGTCAGAGCTCTCTCAGCCCCACCCACCTCACAGGGTGTCTGTTGTGGGGAGGGGAAGGGAAAGGAGTTTGTAAGCCGCTCTGAGACTCCAAGTGAAGGGCAGGGTATAAATCCAATCTCTTCTTCTTCTTCTTTTTCTATGGGCACTATGGCACCTGCCCATACATTCCTGGCACCTTCCAAGCTTTGCAGAAAGTGGACAGTGTTATTGTAACATAGGCTTTGTTCTCAGCTGTCCTCCTGCAAATGAAAGGGGTTTCCACAGCTGCAATAGCCACTGCAGCCACTGGAGGATCAGGAGGACTGGTAAGCACCCAGAGTTGTGGTTCCATTTCCCCTTCACGTTTTCTTTTTATTCCCCAATCTTTTTTTTTTTTAACTCCCTCTCTTGTGCTTTCTTTCATTTCTTTCTATTCCCCTCCGGGAGGCTCTGTGTTTGGCTGTGCCTTCTGTGAAAGCCATTTTGAGATGGCACAATGCCACCCTCTCTGAAAATGCCAAATGTGCTCACAGGCTCAAGAAAGGTAGGACCTGTGTGATAAATCAAACAACTTAGTGGGATAATGATCAACCCTTTTCCTGATCAATTTTAGCTTGCTTTTGGTTGCCTCCGGTGCTATTTTTACATTTTAATTAATTTGGTTTAATGTTGTTTTATTAGCAATGGTTTTAACATATTTTACATGACCTTTGCAGTAGGGCAAGCTATGCATTCTATGGAAAAATACATTAAAAATAAGTAGATAAGGGAAAGGGAAAGGTCAGTTTTGATGCCTGGTATAATCCAGTCTCAGCAAATTATAGTCACGTACACATTCATACCACATTATCCACTGTCTTTTGCCACTCCAAAAATTATGGAATCCATCAATATATGTATTGCACAAGTCATGCCCATGAGCTAACACAAACAAGTTAAGTATCTTTTCTTTTTTCAGGATACATGTTTGCTTCCTGCATATGGTATTATCAAACACACTATAACCCGACCAAGGCTGCAGTCACACGCGCGAGTTGGAGCAGAGGGGAAGCGAGGCTATTCCCTCCGGTGTAATTCAACCTGCATTTGCAAGATCACACCCCCCTTCATAGCTGTGGGTGCAGCCTGTCACAGTGTGATCAGATGCAACTGTGGGTGAGTCAGGTTTTTTTGCCATTTCCCATGTGCATAAACGAGGAATCGCACCTCCATACTGAAGGCCCCCTATGGGTATCTGATGATCCGCATACTGCAAAGGGGGGGGAATGGCACTGAGCTGGGATGGTCTGATCGGACCATCCCAACCGCATGAGTGTGCGCTTGAGCAATCAGACAGGGGGAAGTCCGTCGGAACCCATTTACTACCCGACTTTCCCCAGTGTCTTTTAACTCCGCTTCTGTGGCGGAGCAGCATGGGTTGCCGATGACTGCGGGACACTTCCCAGATGTTGCTGTCTGATCGCACCCTTTAGATCCATCAGGCATTCGTGCCTATGTCGGATCTACTGGCACGTGTGATTGCAGCCCAAGGTACCTTTTGGATGTTCCCTCACATGAACCTGCACCTGCAGGTATGAAAGTAATGTTTTGTGATGGATGGTTCCATGACAGATGGAATGTGCAAGAGAACTGATTCCACATGAGGAAGACTGGCAATAATACAGCTCTTTCCAGAGTAGAGTCATCAGATCTGTGATTACAGTAATGATTGTACACAACTGTGAAGACATTCAAATAAGTTGTTCACACCTCCATTTCATAATGAATGGGTTGGTTTTATATCAAGTACCCTGTTTCCCCGAAAATAAGACCTACCCAAAAAATAAGCCCTAGCAGGATTTCTATGCATTTGTGGTATAAGCCCTAGTGTGTCTTCTTGAGAAAAAATAAATATAAGACAGTGTCTTATTTTCGGGGAAACACGGTATATAACTGACCTGGTCCATGGGGTCGCGAAGAGTCGGACTCGACTGTGCGACTGAACAACAACAAATATAACTGACCTACAAATATGTACCAGTACAGATATATACAACCTTTCTCTCTATATTCCATTAATTCATAATTGTTAGAAATACACTTTACTTTATACGTTATATGCAATCTACAGGATTGATGCAATCTACCAGACGTTAGGTGCATCAAGTCTAAATCAATGGCATCAAGGTGTACCTAGCTTTTCCTGGCCCTGTATTGATCTGTATCCTTGCTGTTCTTTTCCTCCTCATGAACTGTAAAATTGCCACATTTTAAGATATGTTTTTCACTAATTTTTGTATATTAATGGGAGACGCTGTAAAGTCTTTTAATTAAACTATGTTGTGATCGTATGATTACCACCAAGGAGGAAATGGTTTCCGTTCTTAAAGAGAAACGATTCTTATGGTTTGAATGTCTGCCTTATTGGAGCTGAAGACAAAGGAAACAGAAACTTATTGCCCACTTTTTTATCTGAACTGTTAAAACCATGTTTGCACTGCAGATTAACTATTCATATTGGACTATTATTGTGATTACACAATTACTCCCAGCAAAACCAGTACTTCATATATCGATACCTGAAATGCTGTAATAAGCTTCACAATGCAGTTGTTGGCCCAAACTTGCAAAGTACCAGATGCCAGACTCCAATGGTTTCAGTGGGAACTGAAAGTATTCGACACCTCCAAGGATCATTTCCAGATTTATGAATTGCTAGATACACAGGCCTGGAATATCCAGTTCACTACTGCAATTTAACAACTTCATACAGTGCATGCACTAGAAAATCTCCCAATGCCTATACAAACGATACCTGCCATTCAAATGAAAAAAAGGTAATGCTAAGCTCAACAGACCTTGTGGCAAATTCCTGTTCATACAAAATGTGTCCCATGGACCTTTTTCAAGCCAAGAAAACTTTAAGATTCCATCAAAAACTGAATAACATAGTTATAGTTCCATTATTGGTCAAGGTCTGTAAATTGCATCACACTTGTCTCATTGCTCTGGTAACAATATAGGACTGCAGGTGCATGGCTGTGGGGTGGCGCTATGTGCCAGTCCCATGTCAATGAAATTAAATTCTTATGTTAGAGTTTTTGCTCAACAAATGTAGACCAGAAGTTGGTTTTCTTGTTGGGAAGGTTTAAGATTTTGCATTCTGTTAAAGTTATTCTTTGACAGTTTCTAAACATTTTGAGTCCATTCAACTTTCAGCACATGGCAGCCCTGTAGTTTCCAACAGAACTGCTTACAGAAGCAAAACTGCACCCATGCCTCAAGGCTGATTTGTGTAACCATTAAGTGTATGGTGGGCCCTGCAAACCTCCTTGAAAGCACTGTATATGTTCCCTGTTCAAACAAAGAAATGTGAAGGTATGCAAACTTTTTTTTAAGATACATTGAGAACGTAAGTACATTCACAGATTTGATATGCATTAATGTTTAGCTAAGCATTTCTTGGTTTCTTTTTTCTGGGTTTTTGTTGATGCTGAATTTGTCACGTCCCGGTATCACCATGCACAGGATTGGGATTTGTTTTTGGCATACCACCACCACAAGTGACTCCATATGACTGCAGTTTGTCCCTTAAGGTTTACAAGATGAGGACTTGAAAGGCCAAGAGGACAATGACAACCACTGTTTGTTGCTGCTCCTTGTAATATTGAATACTTAAATATGCATTACAATTATGCCTCATCTTCAGATTCCATTAGTATTCACTATAGAAGATGTTTGTTGTCTGTGACTCTACATGAACATTTGGAGTCCTGAAAATCTTATCTGTCTTTTTTTTTTAATTTAAAAAATTCTAGCTCTCCTGGCTATGGAGATACATTTGAGAATGTGTAGTTTGTATATGTCAATGTCTCCATTGTTCACCATCCCTTTGGTGCTCTGTATTGGTTTTATGCCAAATAGAATCCTTTCTTGACTCTGGTATTTTTCCATTAACTAACTCTTCCACATGACCTTGCTGTTTTGCAACCTGTGCTCAAAAGTAATGAAGCTGCAGTGCTGGTTTCTGAGGCAGTCTAGCACCAGCGATATGAGAACAATCACAGAGGCAGTAGCAACCACACCACTGGGGTTCATATAAAGAGAGTCTTAAATTCTATTTTTCTGACTTAACTTGGCTATGGATCAAACTGCCTTTTAAAAACTTTTTTATGCTTAAGAAAATAGTGTGCTAAGCTACTTACCTCATGAATTTCCTTTCCAGTGCACATGTATAATGCTTGCAGATTAAGTCAAAATGTGTAGCATAGATTTTTTAAAAACTGTGATTCTAGTTGTTGGCTTCACTTCTGTACATCATAGCTGGATATACATCTTTAAAGGGGTAGAAATTTGGATATCGTTTGTTACTAAGTACCAAAACTGGCATATTTGCCTCAGATAATCAGATTCATGATATGTGCTCAAACAATCATACAGAGTAGTTTCAGAGATTACAGAGAAGTGCCACCAGTTGCATGAAGGAATGACTGAACATTCAACTGAAGCCAGTTCTCCATTACATAAAAAGCTGGTTACAGTCTGGATGGACCAGCCTCTGGTGAGAGTAAGCAGAGAACGTTCATAGCTGTGTTGATAATAAATACCTTTTTCATTAGGACCAATCAAAATGATCACAAAAGCAGCAAACAAGCTCTCGATTTTCCAAACATCTTCATCAAGTCGGGTGTTCAGTACAAAAAAAAAATGTTGGGGAGGGGGATACATCAGGTCATGGCAGAGGAACCCTTAGTCTGCAGTTTGTGATACCTAGCCTGATGAAAACTAGGAAGAAACTGAGAGGCTTGCTTACTGTTTTTGATATTTTGTGTAGTTCTAATAAAAAGGTGAAAGTGAAGAGTTAAACGGGAAAGACTTCTGGCAGAGAGCAAAACTGATGGAACCAACCAATTTCCCTGGATGAATGTTGCGGTAGCTATGAAGGTTCATACCATTAATTGCACCACAGCCACTGGATAAGACCCAACTGACAGTTTATTGATTTTTAATGTCTAGATTCCTCTGAATACTGATGAGTGGTGGAATGTGGGCCCAATAAGTTTCAGTCTATTTTTGTTGTCCTGTAAGTTCAGCTTTAAAGCAGTTACTCTGATGTGTTCAAATGTTCAGCTGTTAAATTTGTACCATCAGCATCTGCAAGGGGCTTGTGTCTGCCATTCAGAGGGACATGAACATCAAAAGTTCTAATCTGGTTCTGATGACTTTCTTCAAATGCCAAGTTAAACAGGAGTGGGGAGTGTGAATCACCTTGTCTTGACCCACACATCTATTTAAATATTCCCTTGGCAATCCCCTGGGTGGAGAACAGGACAACACAACAGTGTCTCTAAGCACTTAAGGACAAATTACTATGGTTACTTAGTGAGTGCAGAGGAATCAGCCATTCAAATTACGTTTAGGCAGTGAAGCTATGCTCCATCCTTCATGCCCTTTTGACACTGGCATAACTTCCTTCAACAGTGGAATTACTACAGTGTAAGAGAGATCACAATACCATTCATGCCATCTGGTTAAACAGAAGAAAAAACCAAGGCTCCCATGTCTTTAAAAAAATGGTTGTCAGGGTGTTGGTGGAATAAGGTGATGACTACAAATGCATGTATATAAATGGGTTGCTATTTTAACCTCTCAAACTGATTTAACTCCTGGCTCCATTATTTCCCAAGAAAGACCTGTTGGTGAGTTAGGGTCCATAGGTTTTCTTTTGCATGTCAGCATTAACTGAACCCCACCTGCTATTCAAATACATAAATTTCCCTACCAAATCCCTTTGGAAAATATGCAAGTTAGCTAATTGTCAAAAATCCCAGTCTTTCAGTTTCTACTGCATGATTTTTCTGAGAGGCACCAAGAAAGAAAGAAAAAGTAGCAATAAAGAGTGCACACTTTACCGTGCAGAAGCTGATAAATTCATTGCAGAATGATTTAAAGCAGCAGAGCAGAGCACTTTGCACAAGTCAATGCAAGAGGTTAATACGAAAGGTTAAGGAACTTGGGTCTGGCTGATTTATGGCATCCCTGTTCACTTTTATCCTAACCACAGCTTTGCAACTGCAGCCAGAAGTGATGGAGGGAAACAAGGAGTCCTAGATTACAAAGAAATCCTAGATTACAAAATAAATTTTAACAAAACGAACACTGGACTGTAGTTGCATGGCATATCTAGCAATAGGAAAACACACAAAAAATCCTGTGATGTGAATACTATTAAGAAGATTTATATAATTTGTTAGACTTTATAAAATTGCAAAAGATTTTGTCAACATCCTAATTTGTACAATATTGTAAATAACAAGTCCAATATAGTCCAACATAATGAGTACCCGGTATGAACTCATTTCAACTTTTACAGTCTTCCTCAGATGTAAGTCTATATTGTAAGGAGAGGTCAGCTTCTTAATCCAGCTCAATATTGTAATTGCCTTCATAATATCCTGGAATAAACCAAGTAAAAATTCATATGCAGTTGCATGAAAAGGTATTCATACTGTAATGATTTCATAATTAAGTTTTGAGAATTAACAAACTTACTTCTGGATGCAACAAGTGTCTATATATGGAGCAAGCCAATAAATTCAAAAACAGCCTCCTGGATTTTGTTGGCTATGCTCTCCTAAGCACTATTAATTTTAGTAGTAGCATCCAGAAGTAAGTTTGTTAATTCTCAAAACTTAATTATGAAATCATTACAGTATGAATACCTTTTCATGCAACTGCATATGAATTTTACTTGGTTTATTCCAGGATATTATGAAGGCAATTACAATATTGAGCTGGATTAAGAAGCTGACCTCTCCTTACAATATAGACTTACATCTGAGGAAGACTGTAAAAGTTGAAATGAGTTCATACCGGGTACTCATTATGTTGGACTATATTGAACTTGTTATTTACAGTATTGTACAAATTAGGATGTTGACAAAATCTTTTGCAATTTTATAAAGTCTAACAAATTATATAAATCTTCTTAATAGTATTCACATCACAGGATTTTTTTTGTGTTTTCCTATTGGATACCTGTGGCCTCTCTTGCTCTGTACTGGCATATCTAGCAAGGCAAAAAAAAAACCCACACTTTTTTTTATTAGAATCCATTACCTGTAGATATTCCAATTTAGAATAACATTTTGAGTTTTCCCTCTTATCAGCAGGCTGGGCATATAGTTTTGTTTTCACATTCATTTTATTTTAATTTAGAAAAAAATTACTTGGATTTTTTTATGATCAGGATTAAAGGTATTAGTTTAGTTACCTAGCTGTTACACTTAGATTTTGTTTCCATTGGCTTATGGATAACACATTTCTGCTTGTAATTTTTGCCCATCCAATTGCAATGAAATTTTCAGAGTGATCCGAACCAAAGAGTCTACAGAGCTGATTTGGGGGCGGGGGGGGGCATTCTTCAGGATAGAATCATAGTATCATAGAGTTAGAAGGGACCTCCAGGGTCATCTTGCCCAACCCCCTGCACATTGCAGGAAATTCATGACTACCTCCCCCCACACCTTGAGTGACCCGTTCCACGCCCAGAAGATGACAAAAAAAACCCTCCAGGATCTCCAGCCGAACTGGCCTGGAGAAAAATAGCTTCCTGACCCCAGAGTGATAAAAAAAAACCCTGGGCGTGTAAGAAAGGGCCACAAGAACTAAGCACTGAGGCAACCCTTCCTGCCCTCCCCCTCATTCTCTGCCTAGGGTCACAGAATCAGTATTGCTGTCAGATGGCCCTCTAGCTTTTGTTTGAAAACCTCAAAAGGAGACCCCACCACTTTACATGTTTATTTGTCCTGTTCATGTGTAAAGCAAGCAAGGTATGGGAAGGATTCTACATGTTTAAAAAAGGCATGCCTGGACAAGGAGAACTAAACCCTCCCCCTATTCCCCCCCCCAGACACACCTTACCATCCTGTGCTTGGGCTGATTTCAGCATTTGGGGGGGGGGTTCTCCCAGCCCAACTTTCTTTGAGCCAGGTTGGGGGGAAACTGTTTTAATTGATCAACCATGTGCAGCAAAATAAAGCATAGTATGATGCAGTAACTCTCCATGCCCATAGGCATGATTCATTCTTGTTTAAAAATAGATCCCTCTTAGCCCCTGTTTGTTTTACACATGAATGTGTCCATCCTGCTTAAACTGAACTCTAAAAGGTTGCTCGTCCTCCCACCACAGTGCTGTGACCCTGCTTAAAACCAGACACACTCACTGTTGGCACAGTTTAAACATGCAGAGGAATGGTGCACCAACTGTTTATAGAAAATAACAGAGGAGGGAGAGAGGCTTAACTAACTGACTAGCTGCTGTGAGAGACAGGAATGAAGGGGGAGGGCTCAGTTGGAGCAGAAAGTCTCCAAAGAGCCAATCATGAAACAGGAAGGACATAATTTGAAATTGTGGGAAGTCCCTAATCTAGCTATGCTAACTAGCAGTCCTTCACCTGTCCCCTATTGGCTGTTCTTCTGATCTTCTTCAAGTAGGTGCACTATAGACCTTGTACATTCCAGCACTGGCACCCATTTTTAAATAAGATTAAAGACAGAGAGGCACCAGAATATTGGACATTTCCGAGGATTTCATGTGATTATCAATGGCTGCAACATTTAGAAAATAGATTTGGTATTATTCAGAAATTGCAAAAAAAATATATTAGTAATTTCCCTAGTTAATATTCGGGATGCTTCTACACCTGCTAGTTAAACTCATGATGACCTACTCCCCACTAACAAATTGAGAGCAAGTTTTTCAACAAGCTGTTATCCAAAACACATCTAGTCACTCTACCATTTGGAGCCCCGTTGTATATTCCAGGATGCGAAGCACCAGGGAGAGAAACTGGGCAACTGTGTAAAATGAGAGTTTTTTAGAGGATTTAAAACTCCATATCTGGTCCAGCGTGATTAAATTTCTAAAGAGGAGCCTACAGTTATTATATTTCCTTTTCAATATTTGTGATTCCTCAGCAATAACATATCCCACTAAAAGTCTACAGTTCATAAATCTGGTGTACTGTTTGGGACAGTTCTGACCACTCTTACACACGTGGAGCTTATGGCCTTTTCACAAACTGTAATCTGCATAGGGCCCAAGGAACAAAAACATATTTGGAAGGCAGATAGCTGTGTTTGAAGGTTTCCCAATAATTGGGTGGGGGGTGAAAAAAATGTAGGTCTCTTTCAAAGGACCTTAGTATCTTCTGTCTATAATAATATCCCCATACCATGATGAATCTTGTCTTGCTACCTTGCCAGTTTGGTGCAGTGGTTAAGTGCACGGACTCTAATCTGGGTGAACCAGGTTTGATTCCTCACTCCTCCACTTGCACCTGGCTGGATGACCTTGGGCAAGCCATAGTTCTGGCACAGCTGTTCTTGAAAAAAGAGCAGTTTCTGTCAAGAGCTCTCTCAGCCCCACCTACCTCGCAGGGTGTCTGTTGTGGGGAGGGGAAGGATAGGAGTTTGTAAGCTGCTCTGAGACTCCCTTGGGTAGTGAAGGGCAGGGTATAAATCCAATCTCCTCCTCCTCCTGAACGTCTCTGCCAGTATGGGTATCATAAAAAGATGAAGGTAAGGTAATATCCTGGGTTCCAGGAAGATGCAGCATTTCACTTGGGAGCCACTTCATACATATTCTTCATGTGTTGTTGGGTAGTTTGCTCTTCTTGCCAAATAAGGTTAGCATCACATTGTTTCAAGACACTATTTTTTATTACTGCTATATGTCATATTATTAGCATGAAAGGCACATGGGACACATGGTGTAGGACGTGTTTACCATCAAATCCATCTCATGCCCAAATACAGTACTGACAACACATTTCACATGACAGCCATTAGAGCACAAGCTCCTCAATCAGTTGACTCCGGAACCATTTACTATCTCCTAGCCAATATAACAGAGGAGACCATGTATCTGTCTGTTTACAGATTCCTTCCCTTTGTGTGCCAAGAATATTCTGTAGGTCAAAAATAGCCCTTGGGTTTACACAGATTGGTTAAACAAATCATAAAGCTTTTAACCTCATTTGAAACTTGATTCTCCTGGAGATTCCTAATCAGAGAATAGAAAGATACTGTTATGAGTTGGAAAGTGTATTGTTTGTTCCTCTGCCATGGGACTAAGCTTTGTGTTTTGATTTATTTTTAACCAATTACAGTAGAATTAGGCAGGAGGAATTTTAAATCTGTATATATGCACGCTACTTGCTGCTGTGGTTGCTGCTGTTTCTTTCCATGCTGTGACACATGCTATGTTCCGTCACATTCAGTGGCCTACATGTCATCTCTAGGTTACATTGGTTGCATTCAAAATATAAAAATGATAAGTTGTTATAAACCAGTAAAGGCATCTCCGATCTGTTAGATGAGACCGGCTAAGACTGGTTCTGTGCAGAATATAAACTGTCCTTCTTAAAGAAGCAGCTTACTTTCCCAGCATCTCTCATTTAAAACAAAAACAGCAAATATATACTCAAGAAACTTATAAAACAAAGCATAGGATGTACATATATTAGCAGTCTTCAGTCAATCTTGGTGCAGTCTGATAGCTCTATATTGCCTTCTCTCTTCACTGATTCATTTTAAAGCCTGCAGGATGCTCCATAGGGTGATCTGGACATCGCTGTCTTCTGTTCTATTGTAGGTTATGGCTGAAAGGCACATCATACAGCAACCTTATTAAAACTAAGCAGGATTGGATCTGGTCAATGCCTTGCATGAAACTGTGAACAATATGGATATTACTTTGAGTTTTGTAGTAGTAATAGAAGATCTGTAGCTTCTGTTTTCCCAATTTTCTTCCTGTTTTGTAATGTTCTTGTCTTCTGCTGCATCTAAGTAGGGTTTTTTTTTCTGGGGGAACCTGCCAGAACGGAGCTCCAGAACCTCTTTGACAAAATTCTTTTTAAAATGTTTAAAAGTTGTTGTTTTTTGTTTTTTTAAAAAAATGTTTAAAAGTTCATGAGTTTTCAGTATACAGATTGAAAATTTCATTTCCCTCTTGAGACTTCCGGCAACTCTCTCTCTCTCTCTCTCTCTCTCTCTCTTTTTTTAAAAAAAGAGCCCTGCATACAGAAAGTATATAACTTTCTGTAGTAGCCCTCTGACAAGTGCTTACCTCATTTGTAACCAGGCCATTTCACTGCATTAGGCTTTGATGCAACATGTTGAAAGTTAAAGACACTGGCAAGGTTTTTGAATTCTTGTTCAGCAAGTCAAGTGCCATTATCAGTCATTAAAACATGTGGCACATTATGCCTTGAAAAGATGGATTGCAAACACACGAGACGTTGCTCAGTTAGATTTTTAACATGATGTTTCAGGGCAGTTCTAGTACTAATGTGCCCTGACCAGGACAACCCAGGATAGTGGAATTTCATCACATCTCAGAAGATAAGCAGGGGTCAGCCCACGTTATTATTTAGATGGAAGATCACCAAGGAAGTCCAGAGTTGCTACACAGAGCCAGGCAATGGCAAGCCACCTCTGAACATCTCTTGCCTTGAAAGCCCTACAGGGTCGTCATAAGCCAATTGTGACTTAACAGCACTGGACCCCAACACTGCAATACTAATGTATGACAAGTAGCCTCTGCTGGAGAACATACAAATGTCAATACTCACTTTGTTTCTTGCATCTAATGTTATTGTTTACCCACAGAAGCTCTTTTGGTTGCCCATGTTGTTATTCTTCCCTCTTGAGCAGGAAAAATTGTACTATTTATACTGGTTCAGTTTCTTTAGATCTAGACACAGTCATAGAGACCCTTACTTGTTTTCTGTACTTTTTATATTCTGTGTCACTCTGACTACAGTATCAGCATATCTGTTATACTTAGCCCAACTGTGGTAATCATGAGGACCCCACCCCCTCCTCCAGCTGACCCCTTAGATAGTAGATAGTAGGATCCTCCTCTTATTTTCAACCCCTTTTACAGCTCAAGGGCAAGGGGATCTGAAACTTTGGGAGTCTCATAAAGACAACTGAGTTCAGCCATGACATTGGAAAATCCCAAGAAAGAAAAGGAAGGTGTGCTGGAATTAGAGGAATTTCAGACAGACGATATAATCTGGAAGAGGAACAGTTCCCAAACGGTTTCTGGTCTGTCATTTCAGACAGAACCGTTTTAGAACCGGTTCCCTACCGGAATATATTTGTAATTTCACATACAAACGCTTCTGTCCCGTTTAGGAAACAGGGTTGAAGCGTTTTACCTGTCAACTGCTTCCAAGTAGTCTTCAGTTTCCTCTCCCAGTTCCGATTCACTTTTTCCCGGCGTTTTTCGCCCGCGCGGGCGATCTCCAGCTTTTTTTTAAAAAAATGTTTGCTTTGTAGCACTATAGCGCTATAACGCTATAACGGAACAGCAATATATCAATGCCATTGGAGTGCCTGGAGTGTTTTGTTATAGTGCTATAGCGCTATGGCGCTATAAAGCGAACGTTAAAAAAAAAGCCGGAGATCACCCGCGTGGGCGAAAAACAGTGTGGGAAAAGCGGTGCAGTCTGAAATGGCAAACCGCTTCAGATCCAGCTCTTTACCAGAAGGGGAAAGCCATGTGTGAAATGGCAGCCCTATACCGGTTTACTCCATGATGGATCAAAAACAGCTTCAAAACGGGTTAAAAAGGGTAATGTGAAATTCCTCATACTGATTGAGTGCACTCTCCACCAGTCAGTGTCATATCCTTCTCAATAACAAAATACTTTTCAACACTCGAGACATCATCCATTATCCTGACATACCCAGAAGGTGTCTGCCCAGCCCAAGGAAGTTGCTAATTCATTAACCAACTTCCAGTTCCTCTTTTTCATCCTTTTTTACTTGATCAAGAAGGGCACTCAAGTCATTAATTTGCCCTCAGTCCTGTTTAAAGAGTTACTTTGCCTCACCCAAACTTTTGTGTCCAAGCGGATCTAGCTCACTTCAACCTAATTAAAGGTTGTCTATTATGCTGCCTCACTTAGGCTCTTTGTGCCCATGCATATTTGCCTCCCAATAGCCTAATCAAGGTATTTTCCCCACCAAAGTATGACAGTAATTAACGTTGAACCAGCCAATGAGATTCAAACTTTTTATCTTGATCCAATCCAAAGCCAGGATGGCCAAAACCCCACCTACCCTGGGGATCTTTTGTCCATAAAAGAAGGACCCCATGTCCTAGCAATTGTTCCTCAGATCTCTGGACCAGATCTCTGCTGGTCAGAACTCTGGTTTTCTTCTGAGAACCCCTGCTTCACTCTGCAGGCTTTTCCTTCTCTCTCTGCTCCTTGGACCTCTTCTCTGTTGGAAGTGAAGGAGTGTGTGCTGTCCCCTGACTCAGCCTTCAGAGACAGCACCATAGATTTAGAGGCAGATAGAGATGTCAGGACACACATAGAGTGTCCTTTCCTTCCTACTATCTGATACTATCCTTTGCAATAGAATGTAACTCTTAGCGACAAGACTTCCTTCCTTCTGGTTTGACACCTTCTCTCCCCCACACACAAAGAAGGAGCACACGTTCTCCATCTTTGCTACCATGGATGCAGGACAGGCATTCTCCATCCAGATTCATTTAGCTAGTTATATTAAATTCTATCCCTGTCTCTCAACCTGCACTATCTAAAATGTAGTTCCTTGAATAAAGGATTCTTATTAGTTTTAAATTGACAAGTGGCTCCATGTAACTCTGTAACTTTGCTAGCACACACAGTACTGAGAAGTTGCTGCTGCATGTAAGCCACGAGGCTACTATGTACTCTGCTACATAAAGAGATTCCTGGCTGTACCATACCAGAGAATCTAACATTCTCAAATCCTGAATTTAAGGTTTTATGTCCCTCCTCTAAAACTTTCCAGTTCCCTCCCTTCTACCTTCTGTATGTGTGCCCTCTTGTTGGGGTGTATGTGTGATTGCTTAGAGCAGGGGTGTTGAACTCATTTTGTTATGCGGGCCGGATCTGACATAAATAAGACCTTGTTGAGCCGAGCCATGTATGCCATCAAATGTAATGCCAGGTAGTGGAGATATAAACTTTATAAAGGACACAAACACAAAGGGTTTTTTTTAACCTAAAATAAAAACACGCTTAAGACATTAGCACTCTTGCAATATTTTGTTTATTTAACAGTGTCTGATAACTGACACCTCTTGCTCTGAATTATTGCATCAAAATGTCTGTGCTGTTGCAATCTTGAGTATGCTGTTCAGGTGTGTATCTGTAAGCTGCAAACCTACAATGACACAGCAGCAACTGAACTGGAAAAAGAAGCAGAAGATAGTCAGTTCCACCATGGGCCTGATAGAAGCCCTCCGGGGGCCTGATCCAGCCCCCGGCCCGCATGTTTGACACCCCTGGCTTAGAGAATCAGTTCTCAGGTGCCTATTATAGATTATTTACATTTTTATTCTTTTAATTTTATATACAATAAAGTTGTTTGGGTTTACAATCACTCTCACTGTCTTTCTTCATAATTTTATTTTGGGGCACCCCTACCGAGATCCACCCTGGTATCCACAGACTACAAGGTCTTGTATTTCTTTTCTGGAACCCTTTTTAAAGCTAATTTCCCCTTCTCTGGGTCCAGTTTGGGTAACATAATCTTAGGTGCCTGGCATATTCCAACTGCTTTGTTTAAATTGAGCTCCATATTTTCTGACAAGTCTTTTTTGCAATTTTGGATCTTGAATACCAGTCAAAAGCCTATTTGTTAAGAAAGGTGATATTAAACACCCATTGCTAGAGCTCTTTTTCATCAATTTAAATTTGGTTATACATTCTTGAAATTATCTTCACTGTGAAACTTAATTTCTCAGATGTTTGTTTCTTTAGTGATGAAAGCTCTTCAGATTTCTTTATCATAGCTGGCCTCTCTCAGCCTATTTTAACTGCCTATTTAAACATCAATTGTTGGGTTTTATTGTTAGTTTTTGTTTGTTCAGCAACACCTTGTCTTATCTTCTTTCCTAATACAACCACTGGTCTGTGTATATATCACAACTTCATTTTAATTGTCTCCATGAAAAGTACTGAGACTTAATAGCGATTTCAGCTCTCATACTTTTATTTAGTTTGGAACAAGACAACTAGAACTGGCTCGCAGGCCGGTTTATATGTGCAACAGTCCCACACCCAAAACACACCCACACACAAGTGATTGGTCATTATAGTGGCCGAGAGTTCCATAGACTCTCGGCCGGGAGCCTAGCCCTCCTATTGGTGCGGGCTAGGATCCACTTGGCCCATTGTTCCTGAGAGCGAAGCTCGGCCGCTTCACCTGACCGCGTGGCGACCTAGCCACGCACGCGGTCGGAGATGGATACATTACACTCCAAAAATCTGCAACATTACCTGTGAGCTCCAGTTTTGTTTAGGAGCCTCCAGTTCAGGTGTTTCACCTTTGCCTGCACCCTTTCTTCTTCATGACATTCTCTTTTGACACAAACTTTTCTTTGTAATCCAACATCTGGTATCATGCTATGTTCTGGTTCACTCAGATTGTTTAAATTAGATGTAGTCTTTCAGTTAAATTAATTTTTATATAAAAAACATAAAATTACACTAGCCCAGTTTTCTCCTACCTCCGTGTCAGACTCCAGCATTGGGCTGGAGTCCAGGGCTGTCTCCTCCAGGGTTCCTTTGGTAGGGTTTGTCCTGGGTGAAGAACCTCAGAAAAGAGGAAAGGGGGAGTTACACCACCCTTCCCCCCCAACCCCCGTTGCCTTAAGTGAGGTCTGTCCCTTCCTCCTTGGTTCTCCCAGAGTGCATCTTTTAAAAGACTGCCTGGGGGTGGGACAACTCGGCCTCACCCACTCTCTCTCTCCTGGGGGATGGGCCTATGGAAGTGGTGGGTCCTAGGTCCAATGGGCAGCTTCCTGCCTGGGATCTCATTTCCCCTGCCCCTTCCCCAAAGGAAGCCTAGGGCTTCTCCTCTGGTCTCTGCTGGCCTAAGGAGGTCACTGCAGCCAGTTTCCTGCCCTACCCTTCCAAAGAAGCCTTCCTGGATCCTACAACAAATGAGGAAAGGGCCCTTGCTTGTGGCAGGTTCTGCTCCTCCTCTGCCACCTTTGTTGTGTCATGTCTCTGTTGCTGGCCTTTGGGGTTGGCTGTTGGCCAGCCCCTGTCCTGTCCGGTGTCTTTGGGCATTGTGGCAAGCTGGGAAGCTGTTCCTGTGGCATTACATTGGGCTTTTGCAGTCCTTCCTGGATGATTCCCTTGGCATGGTCTGGAGGCCTCTGTATCCTCAGAGGTAAGTGCGGGGGTCTGACCCCAGACACTAGTTGAGTGTAGCCAGAACTTGTTAAGTAGGTAACATTACCTGTTCTTTTTTTAAAGGGGTGGAATTTCCTAGCAATGCAGAATGGAAGCAGAACTAGCTGCCCATTTGTCCGACAATATTAAATGGAGGATTTGAGACAGGAGAATAAGAAAAGAATACCTAATGCACATTGTAAATTAAAGTAGGAGCAGATATGACCATTGCCACAGGGACACCACAAAAAGTAGCAACTAATGTTTAACTAAAGTTTAGGGGTCCTGTCCTGGGTGGCCCAGGGTAGCCCAATCTCATCAGATCTCACAAGCTAAGCAGAGTCAGCTGTGGTTAGTATTTGGGTGGGAGACTACTAAGGAAGTCCAGAGTCACTGCACAGAGGCAGGCAATGACAAACTACCCCTGAACTTCTCTTGAAAACTCTTCGGAGTCGCTGTGACTTGACCACACTTCCCATCAAAGTTTTGGGGCTAGTTCATATCACTTAATATCATCAAATGGTAGCTTAGTGTTTCATGCCTTCTGCACGTGGGGAATGGCCCCATTTAAAAATACTGACTTTGAAACAGCATTGGATGATATGGGGAAATCTTTGATGGCTCATTCAGACATGTATCATTCACACTGATGCCACAGACATTCATGGGTGAACGTCTCCAGTGTGAACTATTTGCAGGAACTTCAACCCTGTGGATTCTAGCAACTGCACAGTGAGTGTCTATCCCCTCCCTCATTCCACATCCCCAGTAATAACTACCAGGGCAAGGTTCACTATGATGACCACAATCAATTGGAATATGAGATGGTGCTTTTGTTCAGTATAGCTGTAGATTTCTCAACAATATAGGCACTCAGAAGAACGACTACTGTGTTTCGCTTGCTGAAATGAGGGTGCTACTATGTAATTTTTGCTTCATTTAACTTGTCATGTTAATACTTACACTTTGCTTCAGTTCCATTCTTAGATTTCTGGTTGATTCTACAATCTTAACCCTATTGTATTGTTTACTGAATACCCTATCCTGTTGATTATATTGACTCAGTCTGTGTAATCTGTCTTGAGTCCAAGTGAGAAAGGCAGACTATAAATAACATAAATAGATAAACGATGCTAAATTCTCATACTACTAATTCTTATACACTTCTATAGATAGAAGGCTAGATTAATTTAGAACCAAATATATTACAGTGGTTATGGAATATGATATCAGCTGCAAGTGAACTTTCTGACATTCAGGTGGAGTTACTAGAAATCCTTACTTGCCATTTAATGCTGCATAAGCAGGTGAGTGGTGTATCACTTTTCCTTGGGTGCCACGTGGAAACACTTTGATCCATGTTGCTAATTAGAAGACTAATCTGACATACTCTACGTTCGAGTGCTATCTCTATGGTTAACACTTTCAGGAGACTTGACATGCATCAATAACAGTCCCCGCCTAACAGTGACAGTTTGCCCAGCTATGCCACATTGCCACCTCTCTATTTAGACTATATTTGCTTTATCCGCATGTACACAGTGAAGAAACGCTGAGACAGGGAAGGACTACAAGCCAAGCCCCTACCAGTAGAACAAATCTATTGAAAAGCATCCCCAGAAATCCAGGACCACAATACCTGTCAAAGATAGGTATGTTATTACTGTTGTTGTATTTTGTGAGGGTGCCAGGAATTTGGTGGCAATCCTTCCTCCCAGAACATCAGTTGCTAGGGATTTCTGGGAAGAAGAATGACTGTTAAAGCAATCTAATGCCATGATCCAATGTCCATTTACAAAGAAATAAATCTTATTCACCTTACTGCTACATTTCCTTACAAATATGCAAAGGATCAGGCTGACATATCCAGAGTCCCCAGTTCCAGTCCCTATATGAGGCTAACTACCAGACAGGAGTCTGAGGCCCAGCTGATGATTTACATAATCAAACACACTCACTTCAGATAGGCTGCTCATGCTGATTGTCCAGCCCACATGCCAATCATTTTGGTCAACAATCCAATCACCATCCCTCTTGGGAATTCAGGGGTGTCATTTCCGTGCTCCAGCAAACTTGTTGCTCCAGCCACCTAAAGCTTGTCATGTAATGTGCATGATTTATAAAACACCAACAGCCCTCAGTGGAATTGTGCAGTCTGAGGCGCCTTCCACTTCCCCTTACTAGAGCACTGCTAAGCAGACAGTAGAGGACATCCTCAGCCCGCTGCCAGTGTGAGTTCCACTGAGCTGAGGTCAATCTGGAGAATGGAATGGGAACCAATCCCTATCTACCAAGCTGTAATCAAACTGTGACATAACTGTGAAGCAATCCACACAGGTATATTGAACAGTATCAATAATAAAGTGAAAAGTTGGGTTTCACTTTTCATGAGTTCTAAGAGAATGCTTCCAGTTACACAGGGGTTGTCCCTTCATCCCAGGGTGAGGGAGCAGGGGAGAGGATTATGATCCTTAGCCCTGCTTCTCCCCCAAGACACCCTGCTGCTACTCCAGTTCTGTATTAGCAATGGGGTTACACCAGTCAGATGTCAGAATACATTGCTATAGATCTTAGTAGGTATCCAAAGGCATTCAGAAACTGAGTTTAAGATTTGTGCTGCTAATATAAAAAGCTAATAGTCCCCAATGCTGAGATTTAGTCAGAATCAAAAAGTGATAAAGAACATACCAAATTCTAAGTATTTGTAACCAGTATTATTAATTACAGCTAACCCAGACATGTGACTACTTAGCAGGGTTGGTAATGTTTATAATGAAACAACTTCTGACCAAAGCTGGTGGCACCCGTTTCTAATACCACTGCAAACTACATCACTGATTAGCACAAGGACAATATGCGCAGGGCATACTTAATTTTCATAGTGTTCTTTCAAACCGTCAATTCAGTTTTGTTAAATTTATTGAGACAAATACATGTTTTAGTTATTCAGTCTGGTGGGGGGGGTTTCATTGATTTCAGTAGCAAACACATTTTCCACCTAGAACAAAGTTTGAATCCAGTGGCACCTTTAAAACCAACAAAGTTTTATTAAAGGCACGAGCTTTTTTGTGCATTCACACTTCCTCAGATACATTGAAATGGAAGTCAACAGTCCATACATATAGGCAGAGGGTGACCAGCAAATTCGCATACAACATACGAAATAAGAAATGGAACTTAACAAAGTCTTACGATCATCAGTCTCAGATTTCTTTTTCTCAGTATCACCTATATCAAATGGGGGATCATATGTCAAAATATACTTTAATTCCTGAACTTCAAGAGCACATTCTACTGTCTTCTTCCATAAGAGGAAGTTATATTTGGCCAATTTTGGAATGGGAGCAAGAGGGGTGCCAGATCCAACCTGTTGGCAAGCGGCCATTTCTTCCTCAAGATTCACCGGTAGCATGGGATCTGTAGAGTCAGCTGGAGGGTGCCAGTTTCTGTGGCTACGTTCCCTGTGCCACAGGCAGACTGCTGTGAATGTTCAGGAAGAAAGCTCTTCAGAGCATAATCCAAGGGAAGATGGAAGCATCCGCAAGCACAAAAACAATCCTTCTCCAAAGCCTTACAAATTTCTTATGCTAAATACAAGCAGCTGCAAAAATGGCGGAACGGAAGCGTGCTGAACCCATAACCTTTCTTGGGTATTCTTATTATGCAGAGTGAATAACACAGCACAACACATGTATATTAGCTTTAAAATAAAAACTTTACTTACTAATGAGGAAAGGGTTTACTGGGAGATTAAAGAAACAAACTATGGATAAACGTCCTCTCTGACTGCTCTAATCTACATCTTAATTCTCAGACTGCTAAAACTTGTGTGAGTACAGACTAGAGAAGAAGAACAAAGAGCAATAAAGCTGAAATCCAATGCTTACTCCTCATTCTATTGATTACCCAATTGGAGAATTCCAATGCTAACTAATTATGCATTTTATCACCTTAATCTGTTGGGAAATATGCACAGACTCTACCATAGGGTCCCTAAACTTAACTAGCTGGGACATCAGCAGGCATAAACAAACATGTCAGTTCTTTCATGACTGCAGAGAGAGAATGTGCAAATCCCAACACTTGCCTGGGAACTGAGTCCCAAACATGGAATCGCAGCATGTATCCAATCACCAAGACCCAAGGAGGATGTGAAGAAAACATAATGTGTAGTTAGGCTCCAATCCAGCAGAATGGCTGGTAAACCATACTTTGAAAAGACAGACCAATCAATGCGCTCCACCTGGATGACAAGATCTTTGGGGAACTGGGGAAAGGCCTGGGCAATCTGCTGAGTCAGTCCCTCTTCTCTGTCTCCTTTCCCCCTGACCTTCTTGAAGTCCACCTAGACCGCCGGGCACCAGAATAATGACTAGATTTAAAGATTTTCATATATTACAGATTGCTATTTTTAAGCATTCTGATTGATGATAATCTTAACAAACTGGGCTGGGGCTTCAAGTCTTGATTAGCTAGTATCTGCATGCACCCGCCATCTGGTACATAAACACCTTTTATGTAGTGCTCACCTGCTTCTGTGGGAGCAGTGCTGCTGCTCTGCTTGTTCATGATCTGATTGGGCAGCCTTCGCCATCTATAGGTGACTGCTATAGTCATTTCAACTCGGCCAACATCAGTCATTTCTCTGCCCTGATATTCCATTGATAGGCATTTTCGATTTCCCCCCTTCTTTCTTCAAGTGTTTGTTTTCCAGTTTGTACTGGCTTTTATTGAAAACATCAGGCTAATAGCAATGGGGGTGGGGTCCCCTTTCCCTTTTCTTTCTGGAATGCAGCCATCAAAATAAACATTAATCCAAAATAGTGGGGCTTGAGTTATTACTTGCAAGGGTGCTCGCAGTGAAATTTATAGCAACATTACTGTGTCTTGCTAGCAATCTCTTAATGCACCAAAGTGGGAAAGGGTGTGTGTTTTTTATTAAAATGTGGCACTCTATAAATCTGAGTGGCAGAGAGGACACAGGTGGCTTTGCAGCTCAGCTCTCTGGACTGTCACTGCAAACTTTGGAGCAGTCCATCTGGATCTTCCACTCCATCCCACTACCAAATAAGTTTAACCCATCAGCTGTCTCAAATCCAAACTCGTCCACTGAGACTACAACTGAGAATCCTTTTGTTAAAGTCTTTGCTTTAGCATTCTCACTGGGCTTCACCCAGGGTAGTGCTTTCAGATTAACCATGGCTCAAATCCTGAAAACTCATCCTAATGACACTTGTCAGTTCTCTGTCTGCAGATTTCAAACTATTTATCCCACAGGAATCCCATGGAGGTCCCAGGGGTACTAATATATAAATGGTTTGAGGATTAAACCAATAGGATACAATGTAGAAAAAGTTAAGCATATCTAAATCCCATTGCAAATAATAGGATTTATGTACACAGGTCAACATTAAACATGACAGATCTAGTTTCTCTGGATTCTGGACTTGTGATTTTGAACCGGAGTTGTACAGCCCCTCCCAGAGCTGATCAACAAATCAGGGGATTTAGAACGGGGGGGCAGTGGGGGCACTCAGGGTTATAGTCAACCCCTTCTCCCCACTTGCAAAGAGTTCTAGCTAAAGAAGGGCAGTTGTTTTATACTGTGTACCCCACCCTGAATATAAAATCCCAGATTCTAAATTTTCCTCCAGGCCCTTAAAATGTGGCACACAACAAATACCAATCAAAGAGGAATGTCCCATCCTCATTTAGGGCAAAAAAAAGTCTTCCTTGTCTGGAGTGTTGTTTTTCTTACCTTATTTTTGCTTGAAGGTATTTGATGACACTGTTGCATATTTGCTGGACTGTAGTGCATTACAGGTTAAGAACCTCTGCTCTGTTATAGCTATTTCCTCCATAGCAGTCCGATAAAATAAGGTTGTTTCAGGTGTGACAAACAGGTGGGCCATGGTCACTTAGCAGTGCATGATCTGAGAGTTGTCCCCTAGGATCCCTTGCAGAAGGTGATGGAGTACAAGATTACATTCCTAACAAGTCCTGCAACTTTGCAAAGGATCCATCTCAGTTCTCGTGCTGCAGGTTCTATGGCAGCAAAATGTATGGGTCTGGCCTACACGGAAAGCAAATTATGTTATGTGTAATCCATATGCAGACTCTCGTACACATGTAAGTTTAATTACATGTAAATGCTATATTCACAAGTTGCACTGTGGCCAACCATGACTTCCCAGTGTTTGTACATATAGTGAAATTATTGTCACCAACAAGCCTGGAGGAAAATATCCTGTCCCTTTAATACACCTTTAATGTGAGGGAATGGCTTGTTGAAATTTTCCATAGCATGACATTAAATAACATTACCTAGTAAATAATGTCCCATTAAGCATCTATAAAAAGGGACAGGACATTTTTCTCCAGGCCTGTTGGCAACCAGAATTAAAATACAAGCATGGGCATCCACCATATCACATAAAAGGATCACATACCTATTTATTTGTTTTTAAATGTATATCCCAGCTTTTCTTACCTTGAAGTCAGCCTAAATAGAAATGTTTTTCCTCATAATGTTTGGCCATACCTAAAATTGCCTTTAACTGTCCATTGTAGTCTATGGACAATGGTTGCTTTTTATATATATATAAAGTCCCCGTTTGACCGGGGAGTTTTATTATTTTCCGAAAAAAAGAAAAGACTACAAAAAACATATAACAACAATTATAATAATAACACACAATAACAGACCCACAATGGGCACTTTTTTAATGAGCTCCAGCAGCACTGATGCTCCTTGTGTAAGGTGTTATAACACTGACGCTTGATTCCTGTGTTGCAGCTCTTCCCCACAATGTGTGATCAACTGAATCTATATTTTCTTCTATCCTCTCAACACCCCTTCCCATCAAGAATATCACACTGACAGTTCACCTTATGAGTCTTCTGGCAGAAACAATGAGAGGACATTGGTCATTTGTACACACTGCTTTCAGAAATCATTTCAGATCTAGATAGCTGTCCAGGGATGTCCCAAGGAACCAGGAGACGTAAGTTTTGACCTGTGTAGACTTGTCAAGTCCATATTAGGTTGCTTTACTTCAGTTCTTCAACCAAGAAACTGGGAAAATCATCTGACTTTTCTAGCTGTAAGACATCCATTGCCCTTCAAGGTGCACTTTTGTTTTTGTGGAAATGTGGGGTTCCATGAATAGCTAAATAGCTAGGGAGTGCCATCTAGTTTCTTTACCAGTGAAGTACTGCATCCTCTCTGGGAAACCTCATGCAAGTCCATTCTATTCATGATAACTCAGAAGTAGGCCCCACAGAGTTTAAAAAAACAGCAAATACATTAGACTTACTCCCAAGTAAATATGCACAGGGTTGCAGCCTAAGCCTGTGTATTGGTACTTATTTGGAAGTAAATGCCACTAAGATTAATGGGACTTGCTTTCAAATAAACATGTTTAGGACTGCAAGGTCAGTGATCCTTGTTTCTGTTTCAGAAAGTGTTCCTGTTCTGGTCAATTGCTAATGTTCTAATCATAGGAAATGTGCTAGAAATGAGGCAACAGGAGCCGACATTGAATTATACATGTATATAGAAATTTATTCACTTGGCATCATTGAGCTTGGTTCCTAACTGAATCCATCTATTCCAAACATATTATTCGGTAGGAATGCCATAGATTTAAATGGAAATTAATAAATGTAACATTTTTAAGGAAGGCGTCGTAAACGTGCTAGGGATTGAAGTATTATTTTGAAGTTAATCGCCATTGAAGCTAACGGGAACAATTACTTCCAAATGGGGATTCTTAGATTTGCCGTCAACCCTATGAAAACCAATGAGAGCGGCAGCGACCCACTTTGAAAAGGGTCCCATTGACATAATTTATTTGCAAGTCGGTGTAGTTATAATTCAAACCTTTTAATTGAGCCAGGGATCAAGCTGTGAGTTAGCATTGCGGACAAGCCCAAATCTGGTATATACCACAAACCTCCTTTTAAAAGCTAGTACAAACTATTTGCCTTGTCTTTGTTGTAGACGCATTATAAAATAAAACGGCTATACGTAAAAGAGAGGAGGGAAAGCGAGACAACCGCGGCGTTCAAATGGAAGCAACCGGCAAAAAGGATTTCTGGGTCAAACGATCGCGTCCAGGCGCCTAAAGGAGAGCGAAGCAGAACTCTCCACGTTACTCAAGTGCCCGCCGCGTTTACAGGGATTACAGCGCCAGCAACGCCTAGCCCCGCGATCTCGGCACTACGGGGCGCCTTAAGGTCCAGTTCTCTCTGCAGGGCTGGGGAGGTCATCCAAATATAGGACGCTTTGAAACCACGCTGTTCCTTTAAAGGAGAGGAGGGCCTTCTTCGCATTATCTAATTAACGGTTGAGGCCAGGCAGCCAGGGATTTCGCAGACGGGCGACCGCTCCGAGAATACCCATTGCAAACCCTGACTCGGGGCAAAACTGGTGGGGTAGAAAAAGCAACCACCGGGGCAGGTTTTAAGGGTGAATTAAGACCTTTGGTTTGGGTGGGTTGGTTGGTTTGGCTGCATTAATGCCGCCTCTGCCTCCTCCTCTCTCCAGACCGCTTCTCTTGCTCCGGCTCCTTCTGCGCTGGGGTATGAAGACCTGGCAACGACCCTCCGCGAGAGGCAAGGGGGGGGGAGGAAAACTAATGCGCCGGCTTAGCCCTCCTGGTGGAGACCTTTTTTGGCGTGCCCTCTCCTCGGCCGCCCCGTTTGCCCTCTGGCCCAGAATGTCTTCAGGGGACGAAGCCCCTGATCAAGGAGGTTGCGCGCCGGCTCGGTCGTTCCCGGCGTGGCGGTTCGGAGCGGCTTCCCTAGGCGGCCGGAGTTGTCAGCCTGTCAGGGACTCGTCGCTGTATTCGTCCTCCTCGCTGTATAAACAGGAGGGATGCCGATCCGTCCATTAACCCTTCAATCATCAGATGACCTTGTAGCATTTATATCCTTTGCGACAAACCGGTCGGAGCCACACGAGTCATTGCGGCGTGTAATGTATTCGTGGCGATAACGTCCCGTCCTACCCCGGCTGCGATCCTGCGCGCACTGAGGTGGCTCAGTTCTCCACTGGAGGCATGCAGCCTAAGCGTGTGCAGGACTGCAGCTCAAATTATTTCTGTTCCAACGTCAGGGAACTAAAACCCGTCAGGTTAGGGTGTCGTTACCTTGTTAGTAAGTCTACAATTCGATTAATGAAGCGGGACCCTCACCCACCCCCACCCCCATGTGACGATTATTAGTGCCTTTCTGGACGATGTATTAACGAATGATCGTGAATAGAGACTTCTGTTAGGGTTACTGTTTCCTCCCCCCCTTTTTTTCCTTTTCTTTTTAATGAAAGAACTGGCAACAGTTCCGCCCGCCCCGTCTCTCCACTCCGTGTAAAATTTGTTCTTTGTGAACGCTAGGAACTGAATTGACTCTGCAACGGGAATGCGATCTACGTGAGTCTCCCCCAAAACCTATCTGTCCTTTTTCGAGGGAGAGGTGAGATGATCGGGGGAGGAGGGAGCACTGTCAGTTGTGCTCCTGAGTTTCTTTCTTTAGCGAAACAAACCAAAAGTGTCCTGCAGCCGTGAACGCGACAGTCTGAGCAGACGGCTTCCATCCTAGGGTGAAATAAAACGTCGAAGGGGAAAAACGGTTAGCCTCTCCTGACGGCGGGTTCGACTCTGGGAATAGTGGCCTTTGGCCTGGGTTTAAGCAGCGCTGCCTTCGGTCCTGGGGTGCAAACGTATCTTCTGATGGGATTTCTTAGCCCTCATCCACATGGGCTTCCGTAGGGTATTAATGGGACCGATCCTTATAAAAGCGCTCAAGTGTCCTTACAACCTATAAGATTGCGCACAGCCCTATCCTATCCTTCTTGACGCAGAAGTAAGTTCCACTTACTCCCAGGTAAGTGTGCTTGCCACTGCAACCTTAATGTAACATTTTCCTACGTTATGTGGAAACCTAAAGCTGTACAGGATTTTTGGAGTGGATAAAAGACAACAGTAAATAAGCTAGTAACTGACCAAACTCTCGTGGGTTCTTTTTGCTTTCTTTCTGCATCCCTCTCACTGGTTCAGGCTTCTGATTTCAAAGGTCGGGGTGACCCTCTGCTCACTGACAGGTGTACCCAGATGCCAGTAGCTGCCTTTGGAGAGAAATTCTTTCCTTCATGGACAGAAGGCCGTAGATTTTCCTCCCCTCCAAGCTCTCTCCCATGCCCTCTTTGTATTGTGTTCCCTGGCAAGCGAGAGGGATGGAATTCCCAGGGTTTGGACATGCCCTAACAGGGTGGCAAATGCCACATGTGTGGTGGCAGCTGCTGCTTGCCAAGAGCCTGTGTTGGGATTCTTATTGAGTAAGTCAGCAGAGTATTAAGAGACTGAGTCCATGGTGTGTTTTAAAATATAAGAGTTTACTATAAACCTAACATGGGGAAAAGGTACACAGGATATGAAAATAACAAAGAGCTAATATGGCTACATCCTTACAGCTAAAAGGTAAAACGGGAATGGCCGGCGTCTTCTTCACAGTCAGAACAAAGAGAGGAAGATGCCAATATGCTAAATACTTGACACATTGGTTTCCAATCAGACTAGCAAGTTAGCTCCAAACTTCCCGGGCATTCTATTGTCTAAACAGATTGGTTACAAACAAACATGTGGCTTCCTGTTGATCATAACAAACATCATTAACCCTGTAAATACTGAAGTGTTTTGACTTGTAACACCCAACAGCCTGGCTGCTTCCAACAACCTTCCAGAAGGTCAGGCGTGGTTTAGGCCTGGCTTTGACCACTGTTCCTGTGGCCTTCACACTGGTTCTTTCCATTGACCAATGGGCCAGGCAGGCTTTGGCCTGACCCCACCCCCTGAGTTCTTGGCCAACCAATGAGGAAGAGGCGGCTATCATATCCCCTTATACTACTTCAAGACTCTCCTTTTCCAGGTGCTGGCTGCGGTCCAGCTCACTTGCAGCAGTTTGACTTTGAGGGCTTGATCTAAAACCTCCCAGGCGGATTCTGGTGGTGGAGGAGGGGGTACGGACATCTGTGTTCTCCATTATAGCGATGAGAAGCCTTGACCTCCAATAGTGGCACCCAGTCTAGATACAGGAAACTGGTGTCGCTTTGAGGCTGTCTGGCCTCCGAAGGTTTGTTTGCTGTCAGCCAAATCAGAAAGGGGGGGGAGAGGGGGGGCCTCTTCAAAAGTGTGGATTGTTACAGGTGACAGTGAGGGTTACTGTGGCAGAGCAAATGGAAACAAGCGCTGGAGACTCTAATGACTGTTATTTCAGGCCTTATCAAAGTACTAATTGTACAAAGCCAACTTGTGAAGAGCTAAACCCAGGTCTTTCCAATACATATAGAGACAATAGCTGCACTGGGAGAAGACTTTTCATAAAGTGTATTTCCAATACATGTAAACAGCCGGGTCTACAATCGCTGTTAGGCCTGTTCTCATATTTGAACCTTTTGCTCTTTAAACTTCAACAAGTGCATGTTACTTTCAACGGGTGAAACGACCTCCATCACAGGCTGTGGTCAGGAAGGCTTTACCTGTCCCTACTGTCTCTGCAGCTTCTTAGGAACTGCATTGTTTGAGTAACTCTGTGTGTGTGTGTGTGTGTGTGTGTGTGTGTGTGTGTGTGAGAGAGAGAGAGAGAGAGAGAGAGAGAGAGAGAGAGATTAGAATGCCTAAAAGTGGAAAGAAGGGGATTTTGCTACCAGGCGCGGATGACCCAAAACAGAGGCCATTGGTGCATACTAATGCGCAATGTGCGTTTTTTCATATACTTAGTCAACATGTATCTACATGTATCGACAATCCCTACATGATGCTAAAATCCACCATTTCTAAACAGAGCACAAAACTGGGTAAAAGAGCGAAGCAGCTTGACTTTAAGGAGAAGGTCATCATGTTCACTGTGATCTAGAAGAACCCAGTTCGAGTCCAATAGTACCTTAAAAGACCAACAAGTTTCCCCAGGACATGTTTGATTAGTCAAAGCTCACTTGGTACAAATAGTATGAAGATCCCTTCAGCCCTTATATCTAGGTCAGAATTATATATTATATATGGTATAATATGGTATTATATATGGTTTTTACCGAGCATAGCTGGTGCCCTCCAAGGCCACCACCCCAGGGCTCAGGGAGGCAGGAGAATGTTTCACCCCGCCCCCCGCGAGCATCGCAGCTGCCGCCGAGAACAGCGGCGGTGGCCATAACCTTTTAAAGAGCCCCTAAGGAGAGCTGGGGGAGCCAGAATGACCTCTTGCATGTGATGTCCGAGTGGCATCACACGCGAGAGGTGGATTTTGCCCCTCCGAGTCCAAGACCACCACCCCGGGGCTCAAGGAGGAGGGAGAATGTTTCGCCCCGCCCCCCGCGGGCGTCGCAGCTGCCTCCGAGATTAGTGGCAGCAGCCATAACCTTTTAAAGACCCTTCTGGGAAATTTCAGGAAGGCTGGCGCCCCACAGCCCCCATGAACTTTACGCCGGTGCTATCTGACAGATCAGCCTAGTGCTTCCATAAGCAAAAAATGTGCGGGCTGAAACCGGGAAGTGCAGGACCTTGTGAGAACACAGCAAATGAGGTCAGCCTTCACCTGTCCCTGGAGACACGGTGATCCGTGATAGTCTGTGGGGAGATGCTGCTGCGGCTGGTGTTTCTTGGCGCTTGTCGCTCACAGAAACTGTTTCTCAGCGTCTTAAAAAACCTGATCAGATTGTTTTCTGATATTATTTGTAAGCAGCCTTGTAAATTTGTAAATTCCACGGGCTCATTCCGTGTGGAAACGGGCCCGCTCAAGTTTCCTAAAGATTTAATTGCAAAGGAGTTGAGGAAAAGCACCATTCAGCTTTGATCCTCCTGAACAGCCCTGGTTTATTTCAGTGGACTTTTGTTGGGTATTACAAGTTGAAAACACTCAGTATATCTGGGGTTAAATGTTTGTTTATGTTACAGGAAGTCACATGTTTCTCATGTAACCAATGTTCTTTAGATGTAGAAGGCCCGGGAATTTTCTCCCTGATCTAGGAATTTGATTGGGACTAAAGTGTCAAGGTGTATTACCATTTTATGGCTTCTCTTCCCGTCTTTGTTTGGTGTTCTGAAGAACAAGAAGAGTAGCCATAATCTCTCTCTTCTAGTTTTGTCTTTGTAGAGTAAGGATGTAGCCAATTATGCTCTGTTGTTATTTTCATCCCAGTTACCCTTCCCATGCTTTTGTTGTTGTTGTTCAGTTGCACAGTCGAGTCCGACTCTTCGCGACCCCATGGACCTGATCCCGCCAGGCCATCCTGTCTTCCGCCATTCACTGAAGTTTGCTCAATTTCATGTTCGTTGCATCTATGACACTGTCTAACCATTTCATCCTTTGCCGTCCCCATCTTCTTTGACCTTCAATCTTTCCCAGCATCAGGGTCTTCTCCAGTGAGTGCTCCCTTCTCGTTTGGTGACCAAAGTATTTGAGCTTCAGTTTCATTTTCTGGCCTTCCAGGGAACAGTCAGGGTTGATTTCTTTTAGGATTGACTGATTTGATCTTCTTGCAGTCCAAGGGACTCTCAAGAGTCTTCTCCAGCACCATAGTTCAAAAGAATCTATTCTTCGGCGCTCGGCCTTCCTTATAGTCCAACTCTCGCAGCCATACATGACTACTGAAAGACTATTGAAAGAGGTAGTCAATCTTTAAAGGTACAATTGTGGTCTTAGGGTACTGTCTCAGTGATGATCTGGTTCTTATAGATCCACATGGGTCAATGCAGGGGTAATTCATGAGGACAACCAGATGGATTTCACCTAGAGAACTGGTGTTGAGTAGTGATGGGCATGAACTGGGAAAATGTGGTATGGTTCATGGTATGCCAGCTTCATGAACCATGAAACATCACAAATAAACCAGTTTCATTTGTGAGGTTTGTGACATGGTAGAACACCCCTCAGCATGATAGAGACACCAAACTCACAAGGGATATCCGGCTAACCCACCTCTACCTACATGCCAAGGTTGGTGAGGATTGAATTTATGGGGTTCGAGTTATGGCTCCCCCAAAGAAGGTGTCCCCAGGAAAGCATTTTCTGGGGAAATGACAAGCACAGGTTCATGAGGGTCAGGATTGTATAGAATGGATCCTGTGCAAATTAAAGATGCCAAACTAAAAATGAGAAATCATTATGTCTGAAGCTAAGAATCTTACTTTTTTCAATATGCCCACCTTAGACTCAACTAACTTCTCTTGGTGGAAGAGATCAGTAAAGAATGCCCTTCAAACTCATGGGGCTCTTTCTGTGCTCACTGACGATCCTCCTGAAGTAACTGGGGCCACTCTTGAAAAGTACAGAGGGCATGATGGATTTGGGATGTCTTTAATTATGGGCACTATTAATGCTACAGATAATCAGGAACTTTTAGAGTGCATGTCCACGAAAGAAATGATGTTGAAGCTTGAGCAAACTTATGCCTTGAAAAATGATGCTAATTACTTGTTCCTTTATCAAAGATTAATAAATGCAAAAATGAGAAATGGTGAATCACTACTTAAACATTTGAATTATGTCATGGATGCTTATAATGCAAGGAAAGGTATGAAATGTGCACCAGGGGGGAAAGTTGTTATTGCTGTAATTCTTGGTTCCTTGACCAGAGAGTATTCGTATGAAGTGGCTGTTTTAAATGGAACAAAAGACTTAAAACTGGAAAATGGGTTAGCATATCTAAAAGATGAAGGACATAGACGTGAAATGTCTCAGAATGAAAGTGACTTGTCTGTACTTAGCATAAAGGCTGATTATAAAAGGGATAATGCCAAAAGAGTCTGAAATGCCACAACTGTGGGAAATTTGGGCATATGGCAAGACAATGTAGATCAAAGACTTTACCAGAACAAAGAGATCACCCCACATCTTACCACTCTAAAACCAAGGAAAGCCAAGCAAGGCTAGCTATCACTCTAAGAAATGAGGTGTGTTTGTTATCAGAGACAAAAAACAAAGAGCTAATGTTGTAAAGCAGAACAGTAACATGAAAGCTTTGTCTGTCACTAAGATAAATGATGAGCAAAATTACTCATTTTTACTAGATAGCGGTAGTGCGTATCATATAGTGAATTCAGACAAATGGTTCTCTGATTTGGACAGAGATAAGAAGCCTGCTCTGCAAGGGGCAGAAGGCAAAAATCTCTCTGTAGAGGGATGTGGTTCAGTTAAACTGTATGCCTTGAACGATTGCAATGAGATAGTGGAAATCACACTCAGAGAATGTGTTCTGATTCCCCAAGCCATAAATAATCTCATATTCACAAAGAGAATCATGCAAAATGGTCTTAATATTGATCTCAGACCAAGCCATGGAAAAATTTGGAGTGAAAAGGGATTTAATGTGATGCTTGAAGAAAAAGATGGTTTTCATTACCTGAGAAAAATTGCTGATACTGATTTAGATGAAATGGAAAATGATGGGCTGGTATGCCAAACCAGATCGGCTGAATGCAACCATAAAGACTGTTTGTTCGTGTGGCATGTAAAATTTGCACATAGAGATGTGAAAAGTGTGGAAGTTATTGAAGGAATGCAATACTGAAGCAGTAGGATGTGATGTCATGAGAAATGGCTGTGATATTTGCCTAAAGTCTAAAGCCACAGCTCCCTCTTATAAAAATAGAGCTCATGACCCCAATACTAAGTTTCTAGCGTGCGTGTACTCTGATTTGGTTGGTCCAATAAAAGAATCTGCTGGTGGCAACAAGTATTTTGTCAGTTTTCTGGAAGGAAAATCCAGATATGTCTATACCTACCTGCTTAGGAGCAAAGATGAGGTGCTTGACAAGTTTAAATGCTATGTTGCTGCTGTTAAAAAAATTGGCAAAGTGCCAGACGTGCTGTTCACAGATAATGGCACAGAATACTGCAGCAGTGAGTTCCAAAGAATCATGGAACAAGAAGGAATTGAAATAAGACTACAATTCCTTATTCT
>NW_015175407.1:83278-98625 GCF_001447785.1 Gekko japonicus
ATTGAACTCCAATACTGTCCTACTGATCAGATGACTGCCGACATCCTGACCAAGCCGTTTGACAAGCAATGTTTTGAGACTCTTCGTGAATGTTTGAATTTGTATGACTTTTGTTTTATAACTTGCGAAGGGGTGTTGGGTATTACAAGTTGAAAACACTCAGTATATCTGGGGTTAAATGTTTGTTTATGTTACTCATAGGAAGTCACATGTTTCTCATGTAACCAATGTTCTTTAGATGTAGAAAGCCCAGGAATTTTCTCCCTGATCTAGGAATTTGATTGGGACTAAACTGTCAAGGTGTATTACCATTTTATGGCTTCTCTGCCTGTCTTTGTTTGGTGTTCTGAAGAACAAGAAGAGTAGCCATAATCTCCTCTCTTCTAGTTTTGTCTTTGTAGAGTAAGGATGTAGCCGATTATGCTCTGTTGTTATTTTCATCCCAGTTACCCTTCCCCATGCTAGAATTTAGTAAAAACTTTATATTTTAATCACACACGGACTCTCAGTCTGAATTATCTTACTCTGGCTCTGCTGGACTATTTTATCTCTGCTAAATACCATTTTTTCAATATCTCACTATCACCCAACAACTTTCCCATGGTGGATGGTACCATAAAGAAACAGCTAACCCAGCCTCCTGAATCCTAAATGCTCACAGTTCAAGGGAGACTTAAGTATACCTGAACAAAGTTTGAATCCAGTGGCACCTT
Organism: Gekko japonicus; assembly: GCF_001447785.1. Classification (NCBI taxonomy): domain Eukaryota; kingdom Metazoa; phylum Chordata; class Lepidosauria; order Squamata; family Gekkonidae; genus Gekko; species Gekko japonicus. The sequence goes on from NW_015175407.1 coordinate 83,992, forward strand.
TAAGACCACCAGAGTCTTATTTAAGGTATAAGCTTTCCTGTGCAAGCACACTTTTTCAGGTACAGCGGAACAACAAGACTTCTTCAACCGTTGAATATAATCAGAGAGGGGGTGGGGGTATACCTGATGCGCAGACCCAAACGTTGTCTCCCTGATCTAGCTCTAGTCGCGATCCCGAATTCCTCGGTGGTCGCTCATCGAAACACTTACCAGGACCGGTCTTGCTTAGCTTTCCAATGTCTAGACCAGCCGTGGCACCCGTCTAACTCAACAAGGCCCGGAGGGCTTTCATGTTAGGTGGGCTCAAGACTCTCGTCAGAGGATTGGTATTCCTGGATTGTAACTTTCAAGGCAGAAGATCCTACTGTGTGCTGCGCTCTTACCGGACAGACCTTTGAGGTCCTTTCTGTAACGCAACGAGCTAGTTTAATGTAGTTTTTTGAGACTATGAGATGCAGCTTCTTGGGGAATAATAATACTGGTCTCCCTTACAGGGTTGTTGTAAGGATTTGTACATGGCTCAAAAGGAGCTGCCCGACAAGCTAAGCAGTAGTTGCCCCTTTTAAAAACTGATGGTTAGTTTATGTTCGTGTTGCGTCCTGCGTTTCCCTGGTGGAGCTTCGCGATTGCTCCCGGTTTCGTAAGATGTCTGTTTCTTTCCTTCCAACTCGATCTGTACAACTCAGTCAAGATGAAATCCTTGAGTATAAGTCTCTCTCTGTCTCTCTCTGAACATTGGGAGTGTTTTGACATTTGGGTTTTGGTGAACAAACTTAGTGTAACAACTTTGATTGGGACCAACCAAAATGACATTAAAACAACATATAAGCTTTCAAATTCTCTTGAACTCTTCATCAGGCTGGATGTTCAGAATTATAATGCGGGGAGGGGGGGGGAGAGAACAGAGGCTCTCTCGAGGCCCTGTGGCGCAGACCCAGCTCTGCAGTAGCTCCCGCGCTGTTTTGTGATGCTCACTGTTTTACTAGGTTGAGCCTAATAAAAAGGTTGCTCCCAATAAAAGGTGTGACATGACTCTTGTTTCTGGAGTTTTTCTGCGGACTTGGAAGTTTGGTCGGCTTAGTGCACAGGAAGGGTGAATTTAGACAGACAGCATTTTCCTTTCCTACCTCCAGCGATTTGGGGTGGTCAGAATTCAAGGCCCAGATTTCCTCTGGCATAAGCCTTCCTAGCTACCTGGGCCTTCAGCCCGGGTCCGCAGCACAAGCTGTGTTAAGGTACCTGACCTCACCTTTAGCCGGCGGAGGAGTAAAGGGCAGCAGGAAATCAACCCTCCCTGAAACCAAAGGTCCAGGCCAAGGGGAGAGTCCCCGCCCAGTGGATTTTTCTGCGGACCAGTCGGCGACTTGGAAGTTTGGTCGGCTTAGTACACAGGAAGGGTGAATGTAGACAGACAGCCTTTTCCTTTCCTACCTCCAGCGATTTGGGGTGGTCAGAAATCAAGGCCCAGATTTCCTCTGGCATAAGCCTTCCCAGCTACCTGGGCCTTCAGCCCGGGTCCGCAGCACAAGCTGTGTGAACGTACCTGACCTCACCTTTAGCCGGCGAAGGAGTAAAGGGCAGTAGGAAATCAACCCTCCCTGAAACCAAAGGTCCAGGCCAAGGGGAGAGTCCCCGCCCAGTGGAGCGAAGCAAAAAGTACCTTGGGAGGCGCAAACGGGTTGAATCGAGCCCACCCAACCGTATGACGCCTACGGGGCAAAATGTGTCCAGCGCCACTGGCTTCGAGGAGACTGGATCGGGAAAGAAACGTGCCTTGTCCGGCCCTATACCTAGTCTCGCTCTGCACTTCCCACGCCCAAGCTCCAGCAGAGTGGCAGTGCAGTCCTACGCACGCTTAGCTGAAAGGAAGTCCAGTTGCTCTCGGTGTGAGTGAGAGTTCCCTCTTCGCAAAGGCGGCGCCGCCGCATAAGATGGCGCTGCGCACCGGCAGGAAAAAGAGAGGAGCGTTCTTCAGAGGTGGAAAGCCAACTGGGTGCAGTGGAGGAGGAGGAGGAGGGTCAGAAGCAGAGGATCGGATTCCCACTCTGCTTGGCGGGGAACCTTGGACCTAACCTAAACCTACCTTGCAGGGTTGTTGCGGGGATAAAATGGAAGCGAGCAAAACAATCTAATAAACTGCTTTGGATTCCGATTGAGGAGAAAGGTGGGCTATGAATGAAGCAAAATGAAAGACCCAGACAACAGTCCTACACATGCTTCGCTGGAAGTGAATCCAACCGGGGAGGGGGCTTCCGAGGAGCAGGCATAAGATCGGGCTAAAGCACCTCGAGCCCCGGAAACCTGTCCTAGAACTTTGCAATAAGGTGTAGGTTTTCCTGGGTGCGCAAAATAAGAGGCATGAGTGGAAAGCACGCCTCGGGCATCAGATGAAAGGGGGCTTTCTTCCACGAAAACGTATGCCCTGATGTGTGTGTGTATGAGATTTTTTAACTCTGCTGAATTTCTTTAAAAACTCTAACAAAAAGGTTATGGGCGCCAGTAAGCTTCTGACGCGCAATGAGACCAGAGTAAAAAGCAACCAATGTGTGTTAGGATTTTTCTAAGGTAGAAAGAAATTTTTTTTTTAAAATCACAATTGGATTAAATGGTGTCCAAGCAAGGCTCCTGATTTTTTTTTTCTCCAGTGCCTGTAAAATCAGTCTGAAAGCTCAAAAGGAGCTGCCCGACAAGCTAAGCAGTAGTTGCCCCTTTTAAAAACTGATGGTTAGTTTATGTTCGTGTTGCGTCCTGCGTTTCCCTGGTGGAGCTTCGCGATTGCTCCCGGTTTCGTAAGATGTCTGTTTCTTTCCTTCCAACTCGATCTGTACAACTCAGTCAAGATGAAATCCTTGAGTATAAGTCTCTCTCTGTCTCTCTCTGAACATTGGGAGTGTTTTGACATTTGGGTTTTGGTGAACAAACTTAGTGTAACAACTTTGATTGGGACCAACCAAAATGACATTAAAACAACATATAAGCTTTCAAATTCTCTTGAACTCTTCATCAGGCTGGATGTTCAGAATTATAATGCGGGGAGGGGGGGGGAGAGAACAGAGGCTCTCTCGAGGCCCTGTGGCGCAGACCCAGCTCTGCAGTAGCTCCCGCGCTGTTTTGTGATGCTCACTGTTTTACTAGGTTGAGCCTAATAAAAAGGTTGCTCCCAATAAAAGGTGTGACATGACTCTTGTTTCTGGAATTTTTCTGCGGACCAGTCGGCGACTTGGAAGTTTGGTCGGCTTAGTACACAGGAAGGGTGAATGTAGACAGACAGCCTTTTCCTTTCCTACCTCCAGCGATTTGGGGTGGTCAGAAATCAAGGCCCAGATTTCCTCTGGCATAAGCCTTCCCAGCTACCTGGGCCTTCAGCCCGGGTCCGCAGCACAAGCTGTGTTAAGGTACCTGACCTCACCTTTAGCCGGCGGAGGAGTAAAGGGCAGCAGGAAATCAACCCTCCCTGAAACCAAAGGTCCAGGCCAAGGGGAGAGTCCCCGCCCAGTGGAGCGAAGCAAAAAGTACCTTGGGAGGCGCAAACGGGTTGAATCGAGCCCACCCAACCGTATGACGCCTACGGGGCAAAATGTGTCCAGCGCCACTGGCTTCGAGGAGACTGGATCGGGAAAGAAACGTGCCTTGTCCGGCCCTATACCTAGTCTCGCTCTGCACTTCCCACGCCCAAGCTCCAGCAGAGTGGCAGTGCAGTCCTACGCACGCTTAGCTGAAAGGAAGTCCAGTTGCTCTCGGTGTGAGTGAGAGTTCCCTCTTCGCAAAGGCGCCGCCGCCGCATAAGATGGCGCTGCGCATCGGCAGGAAAAAGAGAGGAGCGTTCTTCAGAGGTGGAAAGCCAACTGGGTGCCAGTGGAGGAGGAGGAGGGTCAGAAGCAGAGGCTCGGATTCCCACTCTGCTTGACAGGGAACCTTGGACCTAACCGGCTACCTTGCAGGGTTGTTGCGGGGATAAAATGGAAGCGAGCAAAACAATCTAATAAATTGCTTTGGATTCCGATTGAGGAGAAAGGTGGGCTATAAATGAAGCAAAATGAAAGACCCAGACAACAGTCCTACACATGCTTCGCTGGAAGTGAATCCAACCGGGGAGGGGGCTTCCGAGGAGCAGGCATAAGATCGGGCTAAAGCACCTCGAGCCCCGGAAACCTGTCCTAGCAGTGGAGGAGGAGGAGGGTCAGAAGCAGAGGCTCGGATTCCCACTCTGCTTGGCAGGGAACCTTGGACCTAACCGGCTACCTTGCAGGGTTGTTGCGGGGATAAAATGGAAGCGAGCAAAACAATCTAATAAATTGCTTTGGATTCCGATTGAGGAGAAAGGTGGGCTATAAATGAAGCAAAATGAAAGACCCAGACAACAGTCCTACACATGCTTCGCTGGAAGTGAATCCAACCGGGGAGGGGGCTTCCGAGGAGCAGGCATAAGATCGGGCTAAAGCACCTCGAGCCCCGGAAACCTGTCCTAGAACTTTGCAATAAGGTGTAGGTTTTCCTGGGTGCGCAAAATAAGAGGCATGAGTGGAAAGCACGCCTCGGGCATCAGATGAAAGGGGGCTTTCTTCCACGAAAACGTATGCCCTGATGTGTGTGTGTATGAGAGACAGACAGACAGACAGACAGACAGACAGAGAGACAGAGGGAGAGAGAGATCCTCAGATCCTCGCTGGTAAACGGCCATGGAAATGGTGGGCGGAGCTTCCCGATCGGCGGATGGGGCATCTTGGCTACCCAGGTGCTGGAAGAGCCAGAGGCTGTCTTTTAGCCAAGTCATTGTTTAATGAGGTCGCTGAAAATGATGGACAAGATCTGGCCGAGAATCCGAAATAAGTCTCATAGTGATTCCATATGGTTTACTCTTAAGTAAGTGTGCAAAGGATCGTACTGCTTTATCATCCCAGTCAATCTATCGGGGGAAAAACATGTATTAGTTAAGTGTACAGTAACTAAGCATGTGTCTCCCGGAGGCCACAGTCTCATGCCACCTCACGTGGGACAGAGGCCAATGATTTCAACCGGGTGGTTAAGCACGTAGTTAAGCGCGTGCGAAGTCCCATTCAAATCAACAGGACGGTGTCTGAGACCACTTTTTCAATGAACAAATGGATCAGATAAAGACATTTCATTTTTTTTTAACTTTACTAATCTGATTGTGATTTAACTTCGTATAAAACTTGCTGAAACTTGCGTCCTTGGGACACCACTCAGGACAGTTCTGTATCAGGCCTGCAGCTGGGTGGAAGGATGTACTTGACGGGTCATCGAACCTATGAACGTGGAAGGTGGTCATTCCCCGATCCTACAACACAGGGGGCGGTTGGCCACCTGGCATCTAACAGCACTGGCTTCCTGTTCCTTTCCTGATGTCATGAAAGAATTTACATGTTCCTTGTGTATGCTGATTTCCTAGTTAGCTTACGGTCAATAGAGAAGTCTCCACCTCTCACCAGCCAGAGTCTAGGTGACAATATGCATAAATGAGTTGGTACTCGTATTGTCTATTGGCTAATCAATAGATGTGAGGATGTCCCGGGGTAGAGGCTTAGGAAAGTTTTATTGCCTTTGCTCTAACTCTCGCCTGGGGCAGAGACAGGAGGTGTAGTTACAGAGACAAGATGTACGTTAGAGAGCTAGACAGGATGTTTATGGTTTTGAACTCCTAGTTTCCCTTTTCCCATAAGTAATTAGTAAATTTTACTTTTTTAAAGCTAATACACAGGTGTGCTGCGTTCTTTTTGTATTCTTTTTTTAAAAAATAGTTGCTTATTTTTTAAAGACAAAACAAACATGTAAGTAAGGGGGGGATTTCTCTTCCATTTGTATCTTCTTTTATTCTGATACATAAAGTCACCCAACACTTCCACTTGGTGTGGTATGGTAGTTAGAATGTTAGACTAGGACGTGGGTTCAAATCCGGCCTCTGGCCTGGCGGCTTGATCTGGCTCGATAAGAATATAATAATGTGCCACACTAGGTTCGGTAGAAGACGATTTAATAAATCAAGTGATGCAAGGCTGTTCGGTATTACAAGTTGAAAACACTCAGTATGTCTGGGGTTAAATGTTTATGTTACTCACAAGAAGTCACATGTTACTCATGTAACCAATGTTCTTTAGATGTAGAAAGCCCGGGAATTTTCTCCCTGATCTAGGAATTTGATTGGGACTAAAGTGTCAAGGTGTATTACCATTTTATGGCTTCTCTTCCCGTCTTTGTTTGGTGTTCTGAAGAACAAGAAGAGCAGCCATAATCTCTCTCTTCTAGTTTTGTCTTTGTAGAGTAAGGATGTAGCCGGTTATGCTCTGTTGTTATTTTCATCCCAGTTACCCTTCCCATGCTAGAACTCAGTAAAAACTTTATATTTTAATCACACATGGATTCTGAGTCTGAATTATTTTACTCTGGCTCTGCTGGACTATCTTATCTCTGCTAAATACCAATTTTTCAATATCTCACTACCACCCAACAAAGGCTTTCTGGATCGGGCCGAAAGTTTATTTAAAAGGAAGCCTAATGTTCCCTCTAAGCTGTGGAGTCTTGTGAGCAAAAATTCTACTTTGTGAGCTACTGGCATTAAAGTTGTGAGCGAGCGATTTGGCTACTGCCTAAATTAGTTCGCTCTGGAGCCATCCTTCCTGAGCTAAGACAAAAATGTGCGAGCTGGAGGGTAAAAAACTGTGAGCTAGCTCACACTAACTCATCTTAGAGGGAACTACTGGGGATATCCAAAATTAAATTTCAAAAAGTCTCTTCAAAAATGTTTGGAGATGGGAGAGTGGAACGAGTGTGGGCACTCTTTTCTCCAGGTCTAGATTGCAAAGGAGTGTTTGGAAAGCGAAAGCCACAGTCAGCAGCTGCTGCTGGATAGAAACGGTATCCATCCCACCATGCGTGTTGCTGTAGATGTTGCAGCAAGCCTGCGCTACTTTTGCCCGTGTGCTCACAAAGTAGAATTTTTGCTCACCAGACTCCACAGCTTAGAGGGAGCACTGCCCAGGCCCCCTCTGCCAAGCCTCCGCCGCCGCCCAGGGAGGGAGGGAGGGACAGGCCGGCCGGGGCGGGGCGTTGCTAAGCGAGCCCGGGCACAAACAGAGCGGCGGCCGGAGGGAAGCCTCGGCCTTGGCAGCTCCGCGCACATGATGTCCCGGCCGGGTGTTCTTGCTTGCGGCAGCCGCGGGCTAAAAACAGGTGGTCGCCGCGGCGCTGGGGGGTCGGGCAGGTAGCGAGAGGGCGGGCCTGGCCCGCTCCGCCTCGTGGGGCGGAAAGAATCCGGGGGGAGGGAACCGATTTTTCTGCTGTGAGGATTGCTTCATCACATCAGGACAGGTCAGTATTGGCCAAACAATGAACTCCTGCTAATGCGAATGTCACTGTACCTTTCAGTCTATATTTTTTATTTTTTAGATCTGTATAATTGTGTGTGTGTTTGAATTTATTGTATGCTTGTGAAGACCTCTTAGTAAAGAAACCAATTCTTTAAGACTTGGTCTCTGCATCTATTTCTGGGACTCCTGTATACAAAGGTTATTGCTCCCTATTTGCCAGTTGCCATTTAATATATTCAAATTCCCCATCTTTATTAACAAATAGAACGATTTGGCTAACAGTGGAGCCTGAGGAGGGTGGGGTTTGGGGAGGAGAGGGGCCTCAGTGAAGCATAACGCCATAGAGTCCACCTTCCCAAATGGGCCATTTTCTCTAAGTGAACTGATCTCTGTCACCCGGAGATCAGTTGTAATCCCAGAAGATCACCACCCACAACCTGGAGGTTAACAATCCTACAGACAGCTCAGTTGCTCAGCTATTCTAAATATTTCCTTTCAGAACAATAAGATCCTTCTCCTCTTGCCCCCCCCCCACGCCTCTCGGGGAGCTCCAGGGCAGACTGGGGATCTGGACGCCGGACGGGCTCCGAGGTCGGTCAGGGGACAACGGACCCACCGCCCCGGCTAAATTCTCTGGTGAGAGCTGGGTCGAAAAGGAAATCCGCTCATTTCTTCTTTATAATTTGCAAACTATAGATTTATCCGGCTTCACTGGGTGACTTCGGGCCAGTAATTGCCTCCCCTACCTCGCAGCGTTGCTGTGAACGTGGGGGCGGGGGGAAGCCCATTCTTTTTGCCGAGTTCCTCCGAGGAAGCGGCATAGAACACGAATCATAAATAGTACCACATCGGTCGTGGTTGACTGTCCACACACACTCTCTACTCCTCCACATGAAGCCAGCTGGGTGACCTTGGGCCAGTCACAGTTCTTTCAGAGCTCTCTCAGCCCCTAAAAATAAGTGAACTAGAACTTGCGGCTGCCAGACAATCTTCGGATCTCCTAGCTATGCCGTACTATCTATAATTATTTACACATCCCTGAGCCCTCTACCGATTTTCTCTGCTCTCTCTTAGCCAGGACAAATATTCTCTTTTCCAGGTAGCCGGTTAGAACAGAACAAGGAAGTTTTTGTTCCTACCAGATATAGGCTGCGGTCACACACACTAAATAATCCACTTTCAATGCACTTTCCAACTGGATTTTGCCAGTTCACACAGTAAAATCCAGTTGGAAAGGGCACTGAAAGTGGATTGAAAGTGGATTGTTTACTGTGTGTGACCGCAGCCATAATCTTGCCAGAGGACAGATCAGAAAAACCAACCTGAATTTTGGTACCATCGTGGATGGGCACAAACGCACTGGCGCTGCTAGTAAATGTGGAGGAAGGCCAAAAGCCAGGCGGCTGTGCTGCAAGGTGGCTGTGTGGGAGTGCCGTTTACAAACAAGAAACTCTGCACCATTCTTACTACGGGACTGCCACTCGGGAACCTCTCCTCCTTACAGCTAAGCGTGAAGACTGTGTTGCAACGGCTCAGGCACCCGCCTTGCTCCGCAGGAAGTCCCGAAGGTGCGTCCCCCCAGATCAACCTGCGCTTAATAGAAACACAAAATCCAGGTAAGCACGGGAAGGGCCCATTGCGGGGCACATGAGCTTTGCGTGGACAGAACGCCCAGAATTTCTGGGGGCTTGGCCTTGCCAGGGACCCTCAACAGTGTCGACCTATCTGAGTCACCAACCGCAATCCCAAAAATTCGGTGGGGTTTACTCTAGAGTAAATACGGCCACAGAAACGCACTGCCCACAGCTAACACCACGTGGACAGGTAGAGGCCGAAGCCTTCTCCTCCTGTTGCCTTTTATTGACTTTATTTATAGCCCGCCTTTCTCACCGAGACTCAAGGAAGACGACACGGTGTAAAAAATCGCAAACAAGTCGTGTGAGAAATCTAATAAGCAATACAATAGGGCTAGGATAAAGCCCACAATGAGACCTTTTCTAACAATGGCCCTGAAGCCGTTCCAAAGAAGCCATTTGATGGCCACTACGCAGTCCTGCAGCCATGAGAGTTCCCAGGCAACTGTGGCCACCTCTTCACCTTTGGCTTGGCCGTGGCCGCGTCTCGCTGGTTTCCCGAGGAAAGATCCCCCAGGAAATCCGGAAGACACCGAAGGAATCTCGTTTGAAAGGCTGCTGGGTCTATAGGGATGCGGTGTCCCCCTCGATTGACAGCGGTTGCCAACACAATGAACCCCCTTGGCCTTCGTTTTCACCGGGTAGAAGTCCTGGAATTTGAAAGGTGGTCGCGTTCGTCTCAGACTGGAAGCTCTTCGGAGGCAGGGACTTCAGATTCTCTTGGGCTTCTGAAACTGTGCTGCTGCTGCTACTGCATCAATAGAAGGGAACAACAAAACTGTTTGACAGCCACCTCAGGACGTTTACACGGAAGAAAGTCCCCCCTGAGGGGCCTACTTTGCATCTGGCTCAGATTCAAATACTGGGTGCCCTTTGCCGGTGCCAGTCTCTCCCTGGCTCCAGCCTACCTGTGCCTGGCAGCGGAACCTCGCAAGTGCCCTTTCTCTGAGCAGGCAGAGAGGGCTGCTTGATAGCCTGGCTCAGGGGCTGTGCACGCTGCCCCCACCCCCCAGCACAGCGGGCTTAATTCCGAAGGGGAAGACCCAGCTGGACAACTTAACTATGACCGGGCCTGGGGCTGCTGTCACTGTTAGGGGCCGAGGCGCTTCTTGGTAGTTACTACCGCTACTAGTAAAAGCGGCAGTAGCCACAGGAACTTGAATTGGTTGGACAGGCAGTGTCGCGGGCAAAACAGAGCGATTCACTTCTGTTGAGGGGGTCGGGATACAAGAGACACCGAAGGCTCCGGGCAATCGTCCCGTGGAAGTTGTCTGGAAGATCCGCACGCCTCTGCTGGTCCCACCAATGGGGCTTCAGCAGCAGAACTGCCCGAAAGGTTGCCCCCTCACACACACACACACCATCTTGATCGTAAAAGGGGGAAATGCTGATTTCGTTTCATTGGCGAAAATCCAGAGTCTGTCCCCGTGCTTCTTTGTTGTTTGGTGTTTTCTTCACAACGACAGGAACCCTCGAAACTGATATTATTATTATTATTATTAGATGCGTCATGCGGCTGAGGTCTGCCGCATGTTTTTCCTCGGGTCTCCAGAAGGACATGCAAATGAGCCGAAATTTAAACATCCACTCCCCGGACAGCCCTTTCAGAAAAATAACAGGAAACCTTGTTTCAATTTAATTTCTCCGCTGGACAGGGTTCATTGCTAGTCACTTGGAATACAGAGGTTTCTCCTTCATAGACTGAGTTTTAAACGGGTGACTTTTTGAAGGGATTGTGACAATAAAAACCGGCTCCCGCAAGTGACAAAATTTGGGCGGAGAATGGCCAGCTTCTAAGGCATTTCTAATACGGCTCGGTGGTCCTTCGCATTCGGACGCCTGTTCGCAGCCTGCAGGGATCACTCCCTGAGAGAGAATCAGAAACAACCAAGAGCCGCGTCGCACCCTTAAAAGCAAAACAGGTTTGTAACATTCTGAGGAAAGAAATGAGGGTGCAAACTGGGAGTTAGTGCAGAAATCCTGTTCACGTTGGCATTCGGTTCCCTTTTCCCCCTCCTCGCAAGGCACGATACGTGACGTCGAATTCCCTCTCCTTTTCGGTCAACTGCTTTCCGAGGCGGCGCTAACTGTTCCTTTGGAAGCCAGCAACCTGGTCTCATTGGCACTCACGTCCAAGTCAGCGCGTTTTGCAGGATTGGAAGACTGAGCCCTTCGCACCTAAATCTCTTCCTTTGACGCAAAACAAGACCCGCGGATAAGGGAGGAAACTTTATTCCTCCAAAGGGCAGTCCTACACTCAAAATGTTGGTTTCCATGGAGCCGCCCAGAAATGGGTTTCTGTCCCATCAGGTCACGCTCTTGAACGATTCGCTTTCTGTGGCACACCGAATCGAACTGTGTTTACTTTAACGATTCGCTTTCTCTGGCACACTGAATCGAACTGTGTTTACTTGATAGTAAGAGCTACTGAGGCCCCAGCCTTTAATGTAAGATTTCGATTTCTCCACGTACAGGCGAAAGAAAAAGCGCTTCTGCCGTCCCACTGTCGCTTTCCTCCCGCAATTAAGCAAACAAATAAAAGTTACGATTTTAATAGTCCAGGTTTCCTTTTGAGGATAGCCTTATTCCTATGCATCTTTTTATTATTATCGTCCGATAGCCTTTCTCGCCAGCTCTCGTTCTCACTGCCACTTGCCTAGATCGCAGGAAATGGAGCTGCGACGCCCCCTGCCCCACTGAAGGCCGGGGACCGAGCAGCGCCTCTCCTTTCTGGAGGGCCGTGGGACTCGGCCGCGACTCTCGGCCGCTGGGCCGGGGCCAAACGCTCTTTCGCCGGCTCGCTAGAACCCAGCCGCGGGAGGAAGCGGCAGAGACCCTCTTTCAGGGCTGCGCAGCTGCGAGACTCCCGGCGCCCGGGACCGGAGCCGCCGCCCCCCCCCCAGCCCCACAACTTGCCTTGTTTCTCTGAGGATTTCCCACTGCCCGTCCAGAGGTGCTTTTGAGCAAGGACTCGAGCGCATTGAGCGGATTTGCTTTTTATTAAGTCATCTCCGAGAGAGGGAGCGAGCGAGGGTGAGCGAGAGGGGAGTACAGGGAGGGGGGGCGAGGGGGAGGCCCAGGGAAAACGAGGAAAGAATTAAGCAGGTAATAAAGAGGCGAGGGAAGGAAAAGCCGCCGAAAGCTTTCTTGGATCAGAAACCTGCCCAGACTCTCCCCGAGAAGGACTGGCTCTCTGCGCGGCTTCTTTGAGGCTGGAGGGGGCTCCTCTCCCCTGGCAAAGAACACCGAGCAGAGCCTCCCCCAACAGGAAAGGCGCTTCGTGGGAAGGCTAGGGGCGAAAAGATTCCAGCCCGGACCCGGAAAGAGACGATCCGCGGGCACTTCCGTGCTCCACACTTGGCGATCCACCATAAGGCATAAGAATCCTGGCTGCGATCACACACTCTAAATAAGCCATTTTCAATCCACTTTCGGATTGGATTATGCCAGTTCACACGGTAAAAAATCCAGTTGGAAAGTGCATTGGAAGTGGATTATTTGGCTTGTGTGACCGCAGCCAGTGTTTCGTTCAGACCAAATATCCCGCTTCTAAAAGCGGCCAGACATCTGGTCCGGCCAGAGAGCCTCTTCCGCCCGTGGCTAAACCAGGACTTGCAGCGGAGCCCATTCTGGCGGTTTTGAACATCTCGGGTTCTTGGAGCAGTTGTGGGGCTGGAACCCAGCCTTGACTCCTGAGGGGTGGAATCAGACAGCACAGCGGCTTAGGAGCAGCAAGGAAGGGGGAGTTGGGGATAGGCCTCTCAGCCCTCTTCGGCAGGGTTGTCCCCGTTCGGTTCAACTGAATGTCCTCGATTTAAATCGATTCATTCCTTAGGCGCACTGGGACTCAATAATAAACGGAAATGCAATAGATTTTGCTTCAGTTTGCTCACATCTGTCTGTCTGTCACTTCCTTCCACATCTAAGGAAAAGAGCTGTGACGCGGGAAAGCTGATATTGAAATAAAATGTTGTTAGTCTTGAAGGTGCGCCTGGACTTTTGTTTTATTTTGCCCTGTGCCATTGCTGTCTGGCTCTCGCGCTTTGACTCTCTCCCTCTCCATCCCGTCTTCGGAGGTAGCAGCATTTCTCCCCAGCAATCCAGTTCCACCCCCACCCCCACCCCGTGATTTGCTGTCTACACAACCCCTACCCGGTCCTTTTCAGCAGATCCCACTGGGATTCCTTTAAAGGCATATGGATGCTCTGGCGGCAGTCCTCAGCCTGCCTGCGTCGAGTATTGTCATTTTTTCAAGCGGGGTGTGTGTGTGTGTGAAATCTTTGGAGTACTCATCGTGTCCCTGTGCGAGGAAAGGGTTAAGAGTCCCTCCGAGTGAGGAGCCTCGGATGCCGTTTGCGTAATATCTTTATTACTGAAAACTTCAAGGTAAAAGAGAGAGAGAGCGCGGGCGAGAGCGCGCAATGGAAACCAGATGTGGAGATGGGAAAGCGAGGGATTACAAAGGGAGAGGGGGGAAATGGAGCGTCAAGGGGGCTGCAGGAGTTAAAATGGGGCAGGAGGAACGTGGCGAAGGCGAGCTGATTTCCAGGACCCCTTAGGGAGGCCTGGAGCAGCGGAGAGCGAGTCCTGGCTGCGAGTGAAGAGGGAAGGGCGCCTGCGCGTCGGCATCCGCTCAGGCTGAGGTCCCGGGGACAAGCAGACCCCCTCGGATCGTGGCGAGCAAGCCAGGAGCCCCTCCTCGCTCCGACCAGGACGGGGGGCTTTAAATGCCAGTGAAACCACGACCAGCATCAGCCCACTGAGGACCTGTTGTTAGGGCCAAATAAATCCCACCAATCAATGTCACCTCCCCTTTCGGAAACCAGGCTGCCAGTCGTTTCTTCTTAGGACCTTTGCCTTCCGAACAGGCAGACATTCAACAAGGGCCGTTCTTCGCTCCCGCGGCCCAGGGAGACAGGAGGGGAAGCTTTCAGCCAGCCGCAGGCACCCTTCCCACGCGGGAGGAGACGGGGGGGGGCTGGCAGTTAGAGCTGAAAAAGTGACAATTGGTCCTAATGGGATGTTTTCCTGCTGCCGAGCAAAACAAAATCGCCCTTCTGGAAGGACCCAAGGCTGGTTGCGACAGAAGTGGGGAGGGGGCGCGTGTGCCTGGATGCAGCCCCTTCTAGGAGGGCAAGCCCCGGAGTCTCTCTGCCGCTGCCCGGCCAAGGGGGGAGGACTAGAGCGAAGTGGGGGTGGCATCGCGCACACGGGCATTTCTCCTGGCTCTTTCGCCTTGCCCCGGTCCTCACGTTCACATCCCCCAAGGACACGACTGTCACGTGGCCGGCTGTTCCCCTTCTCCCGGTCTCTGATTGTTTCCTATTTTTATTTTTGAAATTCTTAATTGGGGGAAAAAAGTAGTAACGCGCCTCCCCCGATCTTTTTTTTACTGCTTCCTCCCTCGCTCACTGTCACCGGGCTGGGGAGCGGGAGACAGCTCGTTTGGTGCGTGTGTGGGGGGGGGACGACTGGAGGAGGGCAGGAAAGAGGGGGAGGAGGAGGAGAGGAAGAGAGGGGGAGGCAGAAGAGTTCCTCGAGGAGGTCTTGGGTTTCTCCCCCCCCCCTCCTCCGGAGCGAAGAGCCAGAGAGAGCGAGAGGGCGGCGAGAGGCGGAGGCCGGGAGACCCTTCCCCGCCGTCTCGCAGGAGATCGCCCCGGCTTTCCAGCACATCT
>NW_015175407.1:98717-107678 GCF_001447785.1 Gekko japonicus
GAGGGTTGCGTCTCGTTCTGCGAGCCGGCGGCTGCCATGGATTCCTTCTACAGCGCCGCCTCGCAGGGCACCACCGACGGCTCCTCGCCTTTTAGGGCATTCCCCGGCGGCGGCGGCGGCAGCGACAAGTTCAGCCCCACGTTCCTCGCCGGCAAAGGGCAGAGCGGCTTCGGCGACAGCAGCGGCGGCAGCCCCAAGTGCCGGAGCCGCTACGGCCAGGGGGAGTGCCCGGCCCTGGACGCCGGCGGCAGCGGGCAAGCGGCTCCGGCCGCCGCCTCCTTTAGCAAGTTCCACCCGCAGCCCCAGCCGCCGCCGCCGCTCTACGTGCAGCGAGGCCCCGGGAAGAGTCCTCCGGGCGGCAGCCTCAAGCCCCTGCCGGACCCCAGCGGGCACAACGGAGCCCTCCAGCTCTCCTGTTACGGTGAGTCCCCGGAATCGGGTGAGCCCTGCCAGCGCCCGCGAGGACCCCGGCCGGCCCCCTCCCCTCCCCCTCCCCACGGCCAGCGCATGCGAAGTCAGCCCGGTTTCCTTCCTCTGTCGGGGGGGAAAGGGTCAGGCGGGTGTAGGGTTCCCCCTGCCCCTCTGCCCGGCTGGAAGGGAGAACGCCCGGGCATCCTCCCCGGGGCTTCATGGTGTAGAGGGCGGGAGGAGGAGGCTGGACCGGGCTGGGCAGCGGGCATAGGAAGCCAGGACTGAAGGCTCCCTTACGGGGGGGTACAGAGAGGTGGGTGTTCGTCGAAGGGGCACCACTTGTGGGTTTCAGTGGCGATTTGGGGGAAAAGAGCCACCCTGGTGTCGAATCGGAGTCAAAGAGCTTCTGCTCAGCTCTTTCCCCCCGATCCGAAACACACGGCTCGGCAGCCAGGGCCTCCTCCGAGCTTGGACGTAGACCTCCGAGTCAGGCGCTCCGGGAGTCCGCCACGGGTCCCATTCCAAGGCGAGAAGCATTTCTTTCCGGCATTGGCTCCGGGCGGCTTTCCCAAGCTCGGGTCCGCCGGCTTCAGCTTCCCTTGCTGCCTGTTCATGGCCGCGGGTCGGATCCCGGCTGCCCAGTTTCGGATGCCCGGCGGCAGAGAGAGACGCCTCCGACCGTCCCGCAGCTGATGGGGACCGGCGGTGATCCTCCTGCCGCAGCGTCTTCGGAGGACAGTGGCGAGAGGGGGCTCCGGAGAAAGATGCCTGGGCTGCCCCCCCCCCCCCGATTGCCGCTGGGCGTCCAGGGTTTCTACCCAGCACTTGGGACTGTGAAGCGCCGCATTTTGTTAGCGGCGATTCGAGCATCTCCTCCGGGCTTTGGCGCGTCGAGGGCCGGAACAGGCGACGCTTCAAGGACGGGGTTTCAACTGCAGGCAACTGCTTGCTTAGACGATTATCCTGGGAGGGTGATTTAGCGATAAGGAGAAGTGACAATCGAATTATCCCGCTCTTACCCTTTCTCCGCCTTGTCCTCCTTCCCAAGCAGCGTCCGCGTCCTCAGCTTCCCCCCCCACACACACACACACACGGCCCATCCTAAAGATGTTTACTGAGAAAAAAATCGCCCTGGCTTCAGTGAGACTCCCTTTTAAGTAAATGTATTCAAGATCGGGGGCTGCAATCCTAGATCTTCGGGAGCCTAGGAAAGTAAGTTTTGGGATCCTTGACTGACAGGATGCAGATCTGGAGGGGAAGTTCGTTTTCCCTCTTCCCCGGCATTAAGGCGAACAACACGTGCCCCGGCCACAGATCAGGGACACAAACAGAACCGGCCATGTCCATCAGTGGACCGACGGAAAGTGTGGGCACGATCCAGCCAAAGCTGATTACTTTGATTCAGTCGATTCCCCTGAGCGGGACTTTAAAAGGCTCCGCAGGAAGGATCGAGCCCAACAACAGGGAAGAGGCATCTGGACTGACTGTCCCCTACTCGAAACTGACGCGGGCTCCGCATCCTGAACCGAACTGCGGGCGGCGCTTTCCCCTCCTCATACTATGAACTCAGGAATCTGCTCGTCTGTCTGTCTGTCTGTCTGTCTGTCTGTCTGTCTGTCTGTCTGTCCCAGCAGCCGGCCATTGGGATCCCAGCTCTCCTGTCCCCATGTTGTCTTCACAACAGCCCTTCTCAGATTGAGCCAGGTCACCCAATGGGAGGCCTCCGAGGTGAAGGGGGAGGCGGTCCCCCTCATCTCCCTCTTGCTGCTTGCAGTCCAGGTAGCCTGGCTGGCTCTTCAGCCGGCTGCTTCCCTGCGCTGCCTTGGCCCTTTGGAGGGCCATTCCTTTCCCCTGCTCTTTCACTCCTTTTTCTCCTCTCCAGATTTAGGTAAGGCTGAAGCAGCCCTCTCCTTCCTCTGCCCCATTGCCATTGCCAAAGACTTCTGAAGGCTAGAAGGGTCTTCTGACTAGAGGGAAAGCGACCATAGGGGGGCCCGTGGCTGTGTTCACAAGCCATCCGTCACTGGGGCACCAAAGAGATCCCCATTTCTTCCTGCGCTCCTTGGCTTCGCTCACTGCCTTAGACAAATTCAGGTGGGGTAGCCTGAGTCCAGTGGCACCTTTAAGACCAACAAAGTTTCGTGTGCACGCACGCTTCTTCAGATACACTTCGCATACACTTATATCTAACTTTTGTTAGTCTCAAAGGTGCCACCGGACTCAGTTTTTGTTCTGCCTTAGACAAACCAGCCGATCGGGAAACTCTAAAGTAGGTCGACAATTCTGGGCTTGTTTCCCGCTGCCGCGTTCCCTGGCCATCATGTCTACAGGCAGGCAGTTAAAGAACTAGGCAAATCCTGTGGCGCAATTGCGTTATCCACTGCAGGCGCACAGGAAAAGACTGCAGAAAGCGGAGAGGCGCGTACTGGGATGGATTAAGGAAACTCTAACCTCTCTGCTGCTAAGCCCCTCAATAACGTGAACGGAGAAAACCCAGCGTGAAGGCCCCGTAAAAAGAAAGCTCTGTAATGTGAATCTGGGGGGCTTCCCAGCTGGGAAATGTTGGAGACTGGGGGGGAAGGGGAGTCTGAAATTCCTTTTCCTTTTGAGCTGAAGAAATCAAAGTAAGTGCGATTTCTGTTTGCTTGAAATCATATATATCTATCCACAAAGAAAGGAAGGTACCAGAATCCTCTCTACCTCGGCGGGCACTTCCCAGGCTATAAACGCTGTCGAAGTGTAACCTTATTCCTGGCCTAGTTAAATCCTGTTGATTTCAAAGGGAATCAAACTGGAACCGAACTAACCTGTAGATCGGTTTGTTAGAGGGGAAGAACTACATGAAGAAGTCTGGATCCGTCATGATTTTATGACAGGACGTCTGCTTCTCTTTATGGTTCAACAGCAGGTTTTGTTAATTTCCTCCGCTTAGATGCCCTTGAGACTGTAAAGGAGACTCTCCAAATGCCTTAGGGGAGTAGAGATCGGGGGAGGGCAGAAGTCTTGGGTCATTGTGGGAGGGTGGAGCGAGAGAGTATTGCTCTTCTGCATTGCCGTTCCGAAAAGCGGAGACACTTCGAATTGGGCGATGAAGCTCCCAAGCCATCCTCCAGGCAGGCCTAGAGTGTGGTGAGAGGCCACATGGACTTCTGCCCAGGGCCGGGGGCGTCTTAGGTCCCCCGAGAGTTCCAGCTTCCCTCTTGCTAGCACGAATTGCTAGTTCAGAGGCTAACGCGAATTCCCGGCCCAGGACTTCGGCGCGGGACTTCAGCGTCTCCCGCAACCCCAGGGGACCCGCGCGACTAGCCAAAGTCCTGCAAAGGCGGGCGGAGCGGAACCTCCCCGGTGCCCAGCCATAAGCACGCGCTCGCCTGCCCCAGGAGACGCCCTTCGCCTTTCAGCTCCTGCTTTTCCCCGTCGCCTTCCCTGCGAAGTTCAAAACGATAAATCAGCAGGACCGGCGGGAAGGGCTCCTCTTAAAAATGTCCCTCCACACCTGCCCTGGATCTGGTTTAAATAAGCATCTGCTCGGTCTTGGCCTCGGCTAGAAGGCTTGGAGAGCAGCCGATAGTGATCCCACTGGCTCCCCAGCGGGCCCAGCTAAACCCAGTTCCTGAAACTCACAGGTTGCTTCGGCTCAAAATATTTCGATTCAGTTCCGGATGGATCAGTTAGGACCCTTATGCGTGCAGAAGGATCCATTTACATCAGTGGCCTTGATGGCCTGTCTGTTTTGTTAAACTCCCAACTGATACTCTCTATTTGACTAATATCTCATTCGAAGCACATTTTCCCGGGGGAAAAAGAATCTTTCTGAAATAAGCAGGACTTGACTTCTAAGTAAATATGCTTAAGATCCATGGGTTTCATAATACTTTTAATTACAATTAGTATTTAAAGCATTTAAAAGCTGCACGAGACATTCCAGAAATGCGGACAGCTTCTATTATCGTTACCTTCCTCTCAGAATTACAGATGTAACTCCTCCCCATCGATAATGGCAGGAGGTTTTGTGGTGATTCCTACCCTAAAAGTCGAGTTCTTTTAACACCACGCTAAGGTTTCGTGTGATGGGGGGGGGGGGGGGGGGATTGTGGGGTGGGGGGGGGGGGGGACGGGGACGGACAAGGGAAATTAATGAAAACCACCTGGGTTGGTAAAACTGATTAATGAAATCACAATAGGAGCGAGTATTGACTTGAAACTGGTTACTGGGGAAGGGGAACAGAAGAAGATCGGTGCGTCCGGGAGGTTGATCCGACGGGGACGCCTGGGATTTCTCCCCCTCCATTCGCTTTCCATGAGGTCTAGATCGCAGAAATATTTATGTGCTATGGATTTAGGGAGTAGCAAAAACTTTATTTGTGGCAGGGGTTGGGGACAGAGGTTTTGACGCACGCAGCCGCTCGAAGCATTCGCACTCCGGGCCCGTTTGGCGCCCGGCAAGCAAGCACCTCCCTCCAAGGAGCTTTTCCCGGAGGCGAGATCCGCACTCGTGGCCTCCAAGGCTTCGCCTCCCAGGAGGAGCGGCTCCGGGTTCGTAGCTCCTGCAGCTGAAGCCTGGAGCGCTGGGTCGGCGTCGGAAGTGCCCGTCGAGGGCGATCGGTCCTCCTGGCGGCGAGCGCCGTGTTGGTTAACCAGAGCGGGCCGCCGGGCTTCGGGGCGCTTCCGCAGCAGCCCCTCCCGACCGAAGGGAAGTCGGTTGCGGGCGGCTTCGGCAAACGAGGGAGGAGAGAGCGGCGGGAGAGGGAAAGCGAAGCCGGGGGAGAAAGCCGCGGCCGAGGAGGGACTCCAGGCTTTGGGGCGCTCCCGCTTTTGGGTGGCCCTGAAGTTCCGCCCCCCTTGAAGCCAACGGGACTTCCCGCCGATACGGCGAGGTTAGAATCAGGCGGTGGGCGCACTAGAAAGCGCTGCCTCCGGGCTTCCCTTCAGGCGAGCTTCCCCACTCGAGCCCGCCCGGCCTCCTCCCTCCCCGCGGAAACAGAAAGGTCCGCGCCTCTCTCGAAGGGATAACCTGCCAGGTCGAAACAAGTCTTCGACGCCTCCGAAAAAGGCTCGACCGCGCTCCGGCTGCCGTAAGTCGCGTCTCCTGGCGGAGAGTCTTCTCGCGTCCTGCCCTGCAGGGCCCTGGGGGGGCGGCTGAAGGCCGACAGGGAAACCACGGAAGCATCGGGATGCGGGACGTGCCGTTTAGTGGGTAGAGCGCCAGTTCCCAATGAAAGACGAGCCAGGGCCCCCGGGACCGCGGCGCAGGGAAGGGTCCGGATCCACCGGATTCGTAGCTTCAAAGGACACCACTTCTCTACTGCTGCGCCTTTCCTCCACCGACTTCTTAATTCGTTTTGAAGAAACACGGGGGGGGGGAATGGACCCTCTCCCCCTTTGTCCTCGACTGCCACGATGTTTTTTCTTTTCTCGGTTGAGCGGGGGAAGACCTGTAAAACTAGAGGCAGATTCCGGTTGACTTCATCCCCATCTGACAAATGAGAATATTGGTTTGGTTGGTCTGCGGATCGGGGCCTTTAGGAAACAGACCGGAGGGAGGGAGAGAAAGAGAGAGAGAGCGTCTGAACAGGAAACAGGCAGTGCAAACACCAAACGTCGTTGCCGAGATAGACTCACAAGTGGGACTTTTTCAGCGTGATGTGGTTGAAGGGTGTGTGGTTTCTATTAAGTGCCCTCTTTTCATCTTTCCCACTGACTGGAGAGAAGATCTTTAAAGGGAACAACCCTGAACCCTATTTAGATGTCTAGGAACTGTCACAGACACGCAGACTGGTACTGGGCATGTAGGTTCAGAAGTAATCTCCTCTGAGTTCTCCTGGGGCTTACTTCCACCTACATGTATGGGATGTAATTGCACCTCCATACAGATGGATATATTCAAGATTCAGCTAAAAGTTCATTGAGACCTGAGTGATCTTTGTATTATTTATTACTTCAAATTTGTACACACACACACCCTCCCGGCCCAAGCAGGCTCAGGGCGGCTTACACAATAAAACATAATAGTCTTTCAAATAAACTCACTTTTCCTCTGCACCTCCAATGAGGTGTCTTTGGCTGCGATCACACACACTAAATAATTCACTATCAATGCACTTTCCAACTGGATATTACTCTGTGAACTGGCAAAATCCAATTCAAAAGTGCATTGAAAGTGGATTGAAAGTGGATTATTCAGTGTGTGTGATTGCAGCCTTTCTGTCTTTCGCAGGGAATTCAAAGCGGAGTGACCTCAGAAAGGCAGTGGAGGTGGCCTAAAGTTCTGCCCCGTTTGCGATTTGGTTGGTCTGCGGATCGAGGTCTTTAACAAACCGAGGAGGCCTAAACAGGGCCGAATCAGCTACTCTGTCCTGAATACGATCTTCTTTGTTCTCTTGCTTCAAAACCAGCGGTTTCTGCCTCCACAAATTGGAACAGCAATTAAACTAAAAAATAAAGTACAAGAGCAGGCTATATATTTGGGTCAGAAGTGGAAAAAATCTCCAATGATTTACGGCTGGAAGTAATCTGAATTACGATTTCTCCGGTTTGGAACGGAGATAAATTCTATTTCTCTATAAGGCAATATAGAGCTGTCCTGAAATATGGCTTGGGGGGGGGGGCTGGGGGGCGGGGCGGCTCTTTGGAGGCGTGCGGGTGAATGTGCCCTGGGATGTTTGCGCACCGGATTAAGAGAAAGAAAAACTGCTTTTCCTGGCACAGGAAAATCCGAAAGTGCCAGGCCCGGCAGCTCATAACGACCTGTTTTATTTTAGAGGGAAGAATAACCAAGGCGGTCCATAAAGCGGCACTGTTGGGAGAGGGAAGAGAGGAGAGCGACATCTTTCCCAAGCGGCATTTCTAGGCCCTCTTCCTTTGGGTTTTCTTATAACTCCGCAGTTTGGAAACAACCCCGAGGGGAAGACACCCGCCCCGGCCCGGGGGGCCACGGTTCCCTGCCAGACCAGTGATCCTGGAGGCCGCCGTTAGCCTCTCGGCTAAGGAGAACTCGTCCAGAGTGGCAAGAGCGGGAAGGCTCCTTCTCGGGACTCCAGGTATCATTCTGAAGGGCGCTGAGCCCGTGTCTGAGGAGAGGCGCCCCACGGAGGAGCAGGCAGTGCCGCTGGCAGGGAAGAGATGAGGGCCACTGGAGTCGATCACTACGGGGAACAGACTACTACTACTTGAGGCCCCACCGGCCACCGGACACAACCCATTTTGAAAAACTGAGGCTGCGGTCACGCACACTAAACAATACTTTCCAACTGGATTTTACTGTGAGAACTGGCAAAATCCAGTTGGAAAATGGATTGAAAGTGATTGTTTAGTGTGTGTGTTGGGTGATAGTGAGATATTGAAAAAATGGTATTTAGCAGAGATAAAATAGTCCAGCAGAGCCAGAGTAGAATAATTCAGACTGAGAGTCCATGTGTGATTAAAATATAAAGTTTTTACTAAATTCTAGCATGGGAAGGGTAACCGGTATGAAAATAACAACAGAGTAAGGCTACATCCTTACTCTACAAAGACAAAACTAGAAGAGAGGAGATTATGGCTGCTCTTCTTGTTCTTCAGAACACCAAACGAAGACAGGAAGAGAAGCCATAAAATGGTAATATACCTTGACACTTCAGTCCCAATCAAATTCCTAGATCAGGGAGAAAATTCCCGGGCTTTCTACATCTAAAGAACCTTGGTTACATGAGAAACATGTGACTTCCTGTGAGTAACATAAACAAACATTTAACCCCAGATATACTGAGTGTTTTCAACTTGTAATACCTAACACCCCTTCTCAAGTTATAACACGAAAGTCATGCAAATTCAAACATTCAGGAAGAGTCTCAAAACTGTTGCTTGTCAAGCGGCTTGGTCAGGATGTCGGCAATCATCTGATCAGTAGGACAGTATTGGAGTTCAATCAGTCCTTGGTCTTGCAGCTCTTTCACGTAGTGACATTTGAGCGCGATGGTCTTGTTTTTAGATTTGGTGCCTTCACCTTTGCACATGGTGATACAAGCTTGATTGTCCTCAAAAAGTATTATTGGCTTTGGTTCATCTATGCCGAAGTCTTTCAGTAGATGAATAATCCAGTAGAGTTCATAGGCGACACTTTGTGCTGATACATGTTCAGTTTCTCCAGTAGACATGGCTACAATAGTTTGCTTTTGACTAGTCCATTCAATCAAACTGTTTCCAAAGTAGAACAAGTATCCACTTGTAGATTTTCCATCAGGTGAGTTTTTGTCAATCACAGGCTGAAATTTTAAGTTTGTAGTTCAAAGTTCCTTTTAGGTATCTTGGCAGTCTCTTAATAGCTTTCCAGTCATGCTCATTGGGTGAACTGGTCTTTCTGCACAAAAGTCCACAGCTGAAGTTATATCTGGACACAGATTGTGCTCAGATATAATAATTTTCCAATTGCGGATCTGTATTCATGATTGTCTTTAAGTGGTTTTCCATTAGTAAGTTTGGGATAGTCCTTATCAAGTGGAGTGCTTACTGGATTGGAATCTTTCATTCCTACAGATTCAATAAAGTCCATGATCTTTTGCTTTTGGCTCA
>NW_015175407.1:108621-134159 GCF_001447785.1 Gekko japonicus
TCAGTTCCTTCTTGTTTCCTGAATCTTTGGAACTCACTGCTGCAGTATTCTGTGCCATTATCTGTGAACAGCACGTCTGGCGCTTTGCCAAATTTGTTTTTAACAGCAGCAACATAGCATTTAAACTTGTAAAGCACCTCATCTTTGCTTCTAAGCAGGTAGGTATAGACATATCTGGATTTTCTTTCCAGAAAACTGACAAAATACTTGTTGCCACCAGCAGATTCCTTTATTGGACCAACCAAATCAGAGTACACGCACTCTAGAAAATTAGTATTGGGGTCATGAGCTCTATTTTTATAAGAGGGAGCTGTGGCTTTAGACACACATTTCTCATGACATCACATACTTTTGCTTCAATATTGCATTCCTTCAATAACTTTTCCACACTTTTCACAGCTCTATGTGCAAATTTTACATGCCACACGAATAAACAGTCTTTATGGTTGCATTCAGCTAATTTGGTTTGGCATACCAGCCCAGCATTTTCCATTTCATCTTAATCAGTATCAGCAATATTTCTCAGGTAATGAAAAGCATCCTTTTCTTCAAGCATCACATTAAATCCATTTTCACTCCAAATTTTTCCATGGCTTGGTCTGAGATCAATATTAAGACCATTTTGCATGATTCTCTTTGTGGATATGAGATTATTTATGGCTTGGGAAATTAGAACACATTCTCTGAGTGTGATTTCCACTATCTCATTGCAATCGTTGAAGGCATACAGTTTAACTTAACCGCAGCCCTCTACAGAGAGATCATTGCCTTCTGCCCCTTGTAGAGCAGGCTTCTTTTCTCTGTCCAAATCAGTGAACCATTTGTCTGAGTTCACTATATGACACGCGCTACCGCTATCTAGTAAAAATGAGTCATTTTGCTCATCATTCCTCTTAGTGACAGACAAAGCTTTCATGTTACTGTTCTGCTTCACAACATCAGCTCTTTGCTGTTTGTCTCTGATAACAAACACACCTCATTTCTCAAAGTGACCACTTGCCTTACTTGGCTTTCCTTGGCCACACCCCTTAGGGGGTCTGGTTTCAGAGCAGTAAGATGTGGGGCGATCTCTTTGTTCTGGTAAAGTCTTTGATATACAATGTCTTGCCCATATGCCCAAATTTCCCACAGTTGTGGCATTTCATAGCTCTCTTGGCATTCACCCTTTTATAATCACGCTTTATGCTGAGTACAGACAAATCATTTGCAGTCTGAGACATTTCACGTCTATGTCCTTCATCTTTTAGATATGCTAACACATATTCCAGTTTTAAGTCTTTTGTCCACTTTAAAACAGCCACTTAATGCGAATATTCTGTGGTGAAAGAACCAAGAATCACTGCAACAACAGCTTTTTCCCCTGGTGCACCTTCCATACCTTTAATTGCATTATAAGCATCCATGACATAATTCAAATGTTTAAGTAGTGATTCACCATTTCTCATTTTTGCATTTATTAATCTTTGATAAAGGAACAAGTAATTAGCATCATTTTTTGAAGCATAAGTTTGCTGAAACGTGCACTCTAAAAGTTCCTGATTATCTTTAGCATTTACAGTTCCCATAATTAAAGACATTCCAAAACCATCACGCTCTTTGTAGTTTTCAAGAGCGGCCCTTGGTGCGGGGGTCTTCAGTTAGCACGGGAAAAGCCCCATGAGCCTGAAGGGCATTCTTTACTGATCTCTTCCACCAAGAGAAATTACTTGAGTCTAAGGTGGGTATATTGAAAAAAGCAAGATTCTTAGTTGCAGACATTATGATTTCTTCTTTTAATACGTTACCGAAACTTGAGAGTGGTGAGGACAACGGGCGATCTTTTCTGAGCGCAGGATTAAGCTTTTCAGTAGAAACGGCAGGGTCGGTCTCACCCCCTTTCCTTCTTTCTTTCACTCGGCATGGAAGAAGACAAACTCAGATCAAACACTACAGGCTTTCTCCGACTTGGAAACACAGGCGTCTAGTCTGGTCCCACAAGTTCATGAAGAAAACAGGATGTTGTCTGAATCTCATAAATCCAATGTGAGTTAAGATAAAAAATTCTGCTTTAGAAAACTCCAGCACACATGATTTTTCTTGACTCCGAGTCTGGCTGCTGCACTCTGCTTAGCTATCTTGTGCAGCTGAAGCGATCTGGGCACCCATAACCTTTTTTGGGTGATAGTGAGATAGAGTAAAATAATTCAGAGTAAAATAATTCAGATAGAGTAAAATAATAGTGAGCCAGAGTAAAATAATTCAGACTGAGAGTCCATGTGTGATTAAAATACAAAGTTTTTACTAAATTCTAGCATGGGAAGGGTAACCAGTATGAAAATAACAACAGAGCATAATTGGCTACATCCTTACTCTACAAAGACAAAACTAGAAGAGAGGAGATTATGGCTGCTCTTCTTGTTCTTCAGAACACCAAACAAGGATGTGAAGAGAAGCCATAAAATGGTAATATACCTTGACACTTTAGTCCCAATCAAATTCCTAGATCAGGTAGAAAATTCCCGGGCTTTCTACATCTAAAGAACATTGGTTACATGAGAAACATGTGACTTCCTGTGAGTAACATAAACAAACATTTAACCCCAGATATACTGAGTGTTTTCAATTTGTAATACCCAACAGTGTGTGATTGCAATCGTGGCTTATTTTTGTGTGTGAACCTGAAGGATGTCTCTGGCGCATAATCTTGTGCCAGAAATCAATTATAATGAGAGCCCCAATCACACATTCCGGCCGAAATTCAGACATGCCAACTAACTATGCCAGTGTTTAAGAGGGCCCATAGCATCAGGCAGATGTGTATTATTCCAACATTGATATCCAGTAATTATGCTTATATTTAGAAGTCCCTCAGAGTTTGAGATCCTAAACCAGAGGTTTCTGGGTAAATCCGGCTCCCTCTTTCTTAACCACTGTCGGTGCTTTTCTCCTGGGATTGCTCACCTGCCTGGAGGCCTTCCTCCAGTCTTGCTGCGGATCTGTATAAAACTGTCCTGCCTAGGCTCTCCAGAGGCCAGCAGTCTCACCAGGAGGCCCTGCCCCCCCCATCTAGGGACAACGTGGACCACAGTACCCCAGATCCGGATGACAGTCTGCTGCAGGGGGAGCCAGTTTGGTGTAGTGGTTAAGTGCGCAGACTCTAATCTGGGAGAACCGGGTTTGATTCCCCACTCCTCCACTTGCACCTGGCTGGATGACCTTGGGCAAGCCATAGCTCTGGCACAACTGTTCTTGAAAAGGGCAGTTTCTGTGAGAGCTCACAGGGTGTCTGTTGTGGGGAGGGGAAGGGAAAGGAGTTTGTAAGCCACTCTGAGACTCAGAGTCATGGGCTTAATCCAATCTCCTCCTCCTCCTCTTCTTCTTCTCTCTCCGATGCCAGGCCCATCAACCCACCTCGGCAGGGGCACGGGCCAGATGGTAGGATCTTGACCTCAGGCTTGAGTTAGCACAGAGCAGGTGTTCTAGAATGGCTATTTGGCAAAAGGAAGCCCATTTTGTTAACTCAAGCATGTGACGTTACAGGCCAATCCCATGCATGTTTTTTCAGAAGTAAATCGCATTGAGTACCAGGGGAATTTACCGCTAAGTAAGTGTGCACAGGATCGCAGACTAAGTCGAAGGCGCCGGGTACACCCACGAGGCACACAGAAGATGGCTGTACCATTTAAGGGAACGTTTTTTTCCCGGCCACACCAAAAGCAAAGCCCACCCACTGACTTGGGGCCAAAGCAGCCCGGTTTTCGGCCTGCCTTCTCCGCAGAATGACCGTCCCCAGGACGAAGAACAGAGGGGAGACTCCGTGCCCCCGTGAAGTCGGTGATCGTTTGGGCTTCGGGTTTCTGGAGAAAGAGCATTCTGCTGCAGAGGGATGCAGGCCACCCCGTCTCTTGAAGGCGCCCTCGTCTTCGCGGTCACCTGTGAGGGACGCGGCGCTGGCTCCCGACTCCCGACAGCCTCGAGGGCCGAAATTCACCCCGGGTGCCTGAGCGGGCCTCCGCAGGAGGAACCTCTTCTCTTCTGAAGGCCGGCCCGGGTCCCGAGGACTCCCACTCGTGCCGCTGGATTCTCATGGCGCCTTGCGAAGAAAAGCTGCCTTTCTGTGGGGCAGGAAAAGTGTCTGGACAATATTTTGCTCCGGAGACCAGAACGAGGTCCGCCATTCCCAAGGCGCCGTTTTAGACTAGAAACTAGCCCAGTGGTGTGGCGGTTAGCCCCACCGTGGGAGTATGATTTGGGAGAGCCGGATTCAGACCCCCACGCTTCCCCGAGGCTCGCTGGGTAGTAACCGTGGGCCGGTCACTCTCCCGATCTCAGCCTGACCGATCCCATCTCACTCGGTGTTGCGGGGACAAATTGGGGACGGGCGAACCATATCTGCTGACCTGACCCCGAGCTCCTTGGAGGAAAGGTGAGAGAAAAAGCTTGCTGCTGACCCAGGAACCCCCTTCCCAGGGGAAGAGCCAACGGGTCACCGCAGGGCAGGAGCCTCCTTGGGGGTTCACCGGGCACGCACAGGGTCGAAAGGTTCGGATCCAATGTTCCTGATGGTTGCTGAGATGTTGCGATTGGAAGGTAGACTGTAAAGCGCTTCGGCCTCGTTCACGCGTCTGGAAAGTGTCCTATGAGAGTAGTACTGATGGCTCAGAGAAAAGAAGCCTCGGGGAAATTCTCCTGCGCACACGGTTGCGCGTTCGCTTCCTGGGCTTTGCGCGTGTGGAGTCTGCCAGACCCGATCCCCGGAGACCACGCCACTTCCTCAGCAGATGGAAGGGAAAACAAATCGTTCCAATAAAACTGCGCTGTTGTTTTTTTTCTTCCAGCACGGCGGGGATGGTAGTCTGCGCGGTGGTTTGTGAGCAAGCCAGGTGCTCATCGCTCCTCATGAGACAATCCCACATGGGGGGGGGGGGAGATACTGTTTCTTATTTAGAATTAAAGTGACAGAAAGGACTATGATTAGGAGGCTTCAAGCCAGAACGAGCGCAGAAAAAATGGCAGAAATCTGATGATGATTGGAAGGCGGGCAATCCAAGTCCATGGACCAAATCCGGCCTAGACCAGGGATTCCGAGGGACTTCTTGACGTTTATAGACAGTTAGGAAAGACGGCTTCGAGGTGGGGACTCGGAAGGGAGTGGGGGAAACGCGGTGAGCAAGGGGGTGAGTTTCTTCGCAAGGACCATTGAACCGAACGAGATGTCAGAGCCCGGCAAAGGCCCCCTCGCCTCCTTCTGGCCGCCTTTCTCCATTGCTGCGTTTCCGTCATGATTTGGGGGCCAAAACAGACCCACTTTCCGCCGTCGAAATGAGTCTGTTGGCCTCGCTGGTCTTCTCTTCAACGCGCCAGACGAGGCTGACGCTCCCAGGATCTAGGAAAGGGGGGGGGGGGTCGGGGCCAAACAAATGCCGTTTAGCGAGCCGGCAACCGGCCAGTAGCAGCAGGCTCGTCCCTCCTCCTTGCAGGGCTGCTGTGCTGTACAGGCCGAAATCCAACTGGGAGACTTTTCTGAGGTTTGCGATACAATGAAAGGGAAAAGCTTTGCCCGCTGACTATGGATTTCATTTCTGCCGGCCATGCGAATGTTAAACGCCCAGGACGGAGCCCCGGCGATATCGTCAGCGTAGCAGAGACCTTCAGCGGGACAACTCGCCCGGCGCCATCTCTGCTTGGCTGCGGCGCACAGTCGGAGCGAGGCGGTCACCAGCCGTTCCACGAAGCGGAGACCCCCGCCCGGGAGGCTGCGCGCTCACTCTCACCCGCGGGAAGGGGAGGGGGCGTCGTCATCTCCTCGGGAGGAGGCCCGAGGGCGCAGGGCCCGGGGAACCAGTCGCGGCGGAGGGAGAAGGAGCCGCACTTCGAAGGATGCCGGTGCGGAAGGAGAGATCCCACAACGGTCCCCACGGTCATCCCGTTGAAGTGAATAAACTCATGTAACTGATTGGGATGGTGATTTTATTAATGTTACGCACAACACTGGGAGTGAATGTCGGTGATTCGTGGGGCTTTGTTTTCACCCAGTGTTCATAATTCAGTACAGATCAAAAGCCCTGAATGGGCTGAAGCGCGCCTTCAGCTGCTGCCCTCTGCATCCATCCCACTGAACACCGTCGGAGTGGATTCGGAGTCTACCTGCACAGGATCGAGCTGTAAACGTCTTGTGGGTTGCCGGCCTCATCATAATGGAGGCGTTTCCAGATCGGGACTGGCCCTTCTCCTCTGCCGCAGTCCTGGATCCAGAGGAGCTACCTGGTCAGCTTCATCATCCCCCACTATCGGGGAGAAAGGGGAGTTCTCTCTTTAGCTAGACCTCCTTGGGGGCGCTCAGAAGGGCAGTAGAGGGGTGAGGGCTCCTCCCGCGTGAACCCCCTGCGCAAAGCGGAGCTGCTGGCTTTGTCAGGGCTGTAGAATGAAGTGGAGTCCTGTCCCAAAGCCCACCGAGGAACGGAAGGAGCTGCGCTCTCGTCTAGCCTGCAAACTGCAGCGGAGCCTCTTCCTTCGCCCCCCCCCCCCATAAACCAGATCAGGGGGGCTTCACAGTTACGGCTTTCCGCGTCTCGGTGGCAACGCTTTGCCATCCTTGCCTGGCTCACTTCTGCGCGACTGTCACGTGACCAGCTGCCGTGTGGTGTGAGCAGGACTGGAAGCGCCGTCGACCAAGGGAGCGAGGATGAGTGCAGTCCTGGGGGGGGAGGGGGCAGGGTTTCGGAATCGGGGGCTGGCCGGTTCCCAACCTAGATAAATAAATAAAACTTATGCAAATAGAAAACCAGCACTACCGCCAGGTGAGGAAGAAAGGCGAATCTTCCGTTAGCAAGGAAGGCGTTTGTTGAACGTGGTACAGCCCATTCTACCGCCTTCGGACTTTGCCGCTTTGTCCCGCAGCGTCCCTCGGGAAAGCATTGCATTGGAGGTGCGGTGAAGCGGGATGGATAGTCTGGATGTGTTCGATTTCTTCACGCATGTAAGTTCTTGTTCGACGTGATGAATTCGTTTTAGGTGGTTCCGAATATACACTTTCGTTAGAGGCGGGCTGAGGGCTTCGAATCTGCTTATCAGAACAGCTCTAGGTAGAGATCCGGGGAGAATTTTTATTTTTAAAAAAGCGGGCAATGTTGTATTTTCAAACCTGGACCCCCCCCCCCTTTGGGACTCTCCTCCTCTCCCGAGAGATTTCTTCTGCCGTTTAGCCGGTGCCGGTTGGGAAAGCGAGAGGACGTGGAGAGCGAAGCGGGTACCCCGCGGGCTATGTCGCCTAGTGGGCATCTGTCGAGCTCTAAACCGAGGATTCAACACACCTCCTCATCCTCCCCCTTCTGATGAAGACCACCTTGGCCAGGCAAGGCAACAGCGGTGCAGCGGTTACAGATGCAACGAGGAGGGAGGGGAGCCCCGTCCGTTCAGGGCTCCAGATGGGGGTCACTCACAGTCCAAACTGAGCCGAGGAGCGAAGAAAGGGGAGGAGCGTTGTGCGCAGCTCCTGCAATTTCTGTGAGTTCATCATAGTCGAAAGGAAGGGGGTGGGGATAGAAAGTTTAACCGTCAAGCTTTAAAAAAAAAAAACAAACTTAAAAGGTCCGCCTTCCACTGCGGGGAAAACATCAGAAGAGACAAAAATAAAAGATGAGCAAGAAGGAAAGATAATCAACAGAAGAAAGAGGACTGTTTCAGAGGATGGCAGTGTCGCTGTGCGGTAAAAAAAAAAAAAACTGGATTCAAGTCCAGTAGCAGCTTAGAGACCAATAAGACTGTCAAGGTATGAGCTTTCGAGAGGAGAGTCAAAGCTCCCTTCGTCAGAAGACAGCGGAGAACACCTTTCCCATTGAGATCAACTGGGCAAAAAAATAAATAAAAAATCATGCTCAGAAGTACAAAGGGAAGATTGTAGAGAAATGGGAGGATCTGAATTTATATAAAAACACACGCTTTGATTGCTGAGGAGAAAGGGGAAACCGCCGTCACCGAAAGATCCACGCTAGGATTCGAACTCACGGCACCCTGCGGGGCGCCTCTCCTCCCCCCGCTCTGCTTCTGCGAGCCTAGCGGCTACCTTGGGCCGCGGTCGCCGCTTGGTCCGTCGGGCTTGAGGCTTTTGACGCGCCTTTTCGCCTTCCTCTTGCACAACAGGGGTCGCCAGCTCGGTCATGCCGGCTGCTCCGGCGCCCTCCCAGCTCGAGAGGAGGGGAAGCGAAGGAGCTGGCGGGGAGCGGTGGGCAGGAGTCGCCCGCACTTCGGAGTAGGTCCTGCCTTGCCCGGAGGCGTCGGAGCTCTTTCCCTCCGCCGGCACGGCCAGCCAGGCAGATCCTTACGCCAGCAAAGCCAGGTCTGGAAGGTAGGACTTTCCCAGCGCAGACTCCTTTGAATCTGTTTCGTTTTAGGCAGAGGGGTGGAGGGGAATGACCCGCGTTTGTTGTGCTTGATCTGGCCGCCTTGAGTTTTAAAGGAATCCTGTTTGAAGCAGCCATGAGTCCAGAGAGTCCAGGCCTCCCCCTTTCTTCTGTGCATTCTTTCTTTTCTAGGCAGGAAAAAAGGGTTTCCTTTCCCACTTGGCCTGTTTATTTTCCAGTTGCCCTGCTGTGGAATTAACTCTGCTTTCTCTGGGGCTTTGCTCACTGGAGCCCTGTCAAGGCTCTGCCAAAGCCAAAACAACAAGGGGAGAAGAAAAAACTTCACTCCCCCCACCCCCACCCCGCCTTTGAAAGTGAGCCACCCACTGCAAAGCAGATGGAGGAGACTCTAGTCTGACTGGGTGAAAATGTGTGTGTGTGGGGGGGGGGGATGCTTCCCAAATGCGGCTGGCTGCATGTGAACACCCCATCCTCAGCAAGATGTTCTGGGGCCCAGACAGTGCATCTGAAGGGTGGGTGGGTGGCTGGCTGATCTGGACCTGCCGGCTGTTTATACTGTGCTCCCTTTGAATGTGGTTGCATGACTAAACCGGCGGGAGTGATTCACTGGCTGCCTTTCCGGGGGACTGCTCAAAACAAGTTGCGAATCAATAGAGAAGTTTTGGCTCCACGGCTCAGCCTCCCAAGTTAATGCACTGTGGGCTTTGGGAGAGCTCATTTATAGACTTCAGAGCCAGCAGATTTATCCCTTTTCCACATGATGCATTTCCCTTGCAGGATGGATTGGGGGCTCTGCTTGCCAAAACCGGCAGCTAAGAGGACTTACCACCCCCCTCCCCCTCCTGATTTGCCTGTGTTGCCGATGCTATAGCAGGCCTCATATTTAACACTGGTGGCTTCAGAATTAGTCCCCCCCCCCAGGTAGGGAAGCCCAAGAGGCCATCTGTATCCCAAAGTTATAATCATGTTATACCATCTGTCATCCTTTCTTCAAAGAATCCATGGCAATTGCGGTTTAGTGAGTGTGCTGAGAAAACCTCCCTTTACAGCTACACAGAACTACAGTCCTAAGAATACACTAGAACTACAGCCACCAGAATTCCCTAGGGGAAAAGCAGGTAAAACAGTTTGTTGTGTGTAGGACCATGTGGAAAAGGCGTGTATGGGGGGGGGGGAGCAAAGTAACTGCCTCATGTTTCATTATTTCCTGAAAGAAAAATCTTGTCTTACAGGGAATAATATGTGCACATATTTGGTGTTGACAAACATGTGAAGTGGTCATCCCCAACACAGGTAAAGTAAGAAGTTTGGATGTCCAAAGAGAAATACCCAAACTTGAGAAGTGGATCATACTTTAGAGGACATCTTTTGACAGAAAACTGCAATTTAACAGCAAATTCTTGCATAAGTACCTAAGTTGCTTGGTTGGGGATGGGAAAATCATGGCACACAAACAACCAGATTTTTATTTTTTTTTTAGTTTGTGTTAAGGCCATGGTTTGGCTTGTTCTCTACAAAAGCTAGATGTCATATAGCGGCTAAGAGAAAGATCTGGGAAGTTCCAGGTTGCAATATAATTTCTGCCACAAACTTCCTTGGTGGCCTTTGGCCATTCATTCAGTCCCCCCCCCCCCCCAATATCTCAATTGCGTGGTTAATAATACTGGCCTAGTTTAGAGTGCAGCTGTAAGGATTACTCTGGTGATGTATATAAAATGTTCTGAACATTGAACATGCAAATGCTATTATTATCAGGTCATCTGTTTACAGTATGAGCTATTTATCTAGGTTGTGGTCTGCTTAGCACTTGAAGTCTTAAAAATAGTGGGTCAGAATATCAGGTGAATTTTGTATCAATTCAAAGGATCTTGAATATAGCTTCAGGTAGAGATGTCATTTGGGAGCTAATGGGATGCCATGGCTAGGCTGGAATGCTGAGCTTGCCCCTGGAAGTCACACCTCTGCCACAGATGTCGTGTGGCCCCGTCTCTTTCAGACTCTGTCCCCCATCATATGATGGAGAATATGTTGGCCTGCACTGGCCTGAATGCACACTCAGAAGTGATTGTGAGCACTTTGCAAAATCAAACTTCCATCTAGGTTTTATAATACTGATTTATAGAATGCACTCATGTACTTATTCTGTAGTTCTCAGTAATCCTTACAATGATCCTACAAGATAGGCCTGTGTTATTATTCCCATATTACAGATGTGGAGCTGAGAGATTCTGGATAAGACATTCAGCGAGCTTATGGATGAGCTGAAAATTGAACTGAATCAGCAGTGACACAAGAGACACACATACGAAAAAACTGGTGGGGAGGGGGGATGGGAAAAGCCCAGTAGTATACCTCTGGTTTAATATAAATTTTTCAAGACTGGAGGCCAGGAGCCCTGACATGGATAGCCCAGGCAAGCCCAATCTCAACAGATCTCGGAAGCTAAGCAGGGCCGACTCTGGCAAGTACTTGGATAGGAGACCTCCAAAGAATACCAGGGGCATGACACAGAGGCAGGCAACGGCAAGCCACCTCTCTGAAAACTGTCCAAGCCCCAGTAGGGGTCACCAGAAGTCAACCATGAAGTCAACGCACACACACACACACAAATACCAAAAAGAAAAAAGAAAAAGATTGGAGACCAGGCCATTTGCTCCACTTCCTGTACGTGCTATGTAATTAAATACTACCTTGAACATGATGCATATGCACAAAATCCCATCTAGCTGTGACCCGGTGAGTCATTATGCCTTTTGACAGGAAGGCTGTGGAACAGGGATGTTGTGAATATATATTTTTAAACATTGCTGAATATGTGGTTGATACTCTTTCCTTGGGTGAAGGAGGTCTGGACACAATAGGAAGTAGGATACAGTAGCTAGGTTGGATTAGTGCTAAAGAGTTCTGGAGGCTGAGGGGCTGGATTCCTGAGTTAGTCCAACTGCTCCCCAAATTAAGATGGGAAAAGAGCATCTCTAAAAAGCTTCTTTCACCTTGTGCATATGTGGTCTGTCAAGACAGAGAAATGGGTCTTCTTGCTTTCAATATATGACATTGACCCAGTAGGTTTGTTTATGGAAGAGCAGTGTTGAGCTCTCTCTAAGTGACCTTCAAGTCTTATCTAGCTCTTACTTCACTTCTGTGATTCCAGAATGCTGAGTATGTTTAGGAGCAAAGGTAAATTTGTTACAGTTTTCCATGTCAAGATGCTAGACAATCTCTAACAGATTGTCCTGAAACCCACTCGTTTCCCTTTATTCCATGGCAGGTCCATGGATTCCACTGAATAAGGCACCGCAAGTGGCTCTGGTGGTAGGAGTGTGTGGCATCCCTGGGCAGGAGCAGGAGGGCTTGTGGTTTTGGTGAATTTCTGCCTGTCTTCTCCCTTCTGCACTTTTGTTCTCTCCCTGGGGAAGGGGCAAAACAATTTCGAGGCACCAGGGATAGCTTATATATTGCAGCACACACAAGAGTGAGAGCCAGCATGGTGTAGTGGTTAAGAGCGGCGGACTCTAATCTGGAGAACCTGGTTTGATTCCCCACTCCTCCCCATGAAGCCAGCTGGGTGACCTTTGGTCAGTCACAGTTCTCTCAGAGCTCTCTCAGCCCCACCTACCTCACAGGGTGTCTGTTGTGGGGAGAGGAAGGGAAAGGCGATTGTAAGGTCCTTTGAGACTCCTTAGGGTAGAAAAAAGTAGGGTATAAAAACAAACTCTTTTCTTCTTTCACACCTCAGCAAAGTATGCTGTGAATCATCTACACAGGTTGGACAGAGGTACATTATAAGTATTTCACAGTTGGTGGTCAGTGCCCAAAGGCTATCTGCCAGCCCTTCAGAGTCCTGCCACTGGCCCCCAGACAAAGATTTCCCCATAGCCTTCCTATCCACCTCAAACATCAGGTGACAACAAATCACACAAGTTTCTGTTAGCACAAATAGGCCAATGATTGCTTGTGACTATGAGCCAGGCCCATAGCTACAGTGGGGCATTTGGAGGCCCATCCCCCGACTTCCTGCCAAGGCCCCACATATTCGATCTAGCCCCTACCCCTTCCTCAAGCATGCCTTGCTTCCCCAACTGACGTCAGTGCCCTAACCCTAACCCCTGAATTACAAAATCCTGGCTACAGGCCTGTTATGAGCACCATACATGTTTTCCATTCCATTTATATCTCACCCTTCATCCGAGGAGCTGAAGACACCCTAATAGACTGGATTTTGATGGCGTTTGATCTTAATATATATACAGAGAGAGAGAGAGAGAGAGAGAAGGAGAGAGAGAGAAAAAATCCTATTAATTGTGGCTATTTCAAAGTATAATTGTAAAATTTTATTCTGTTGGATTTTTTTGAGGCTGTTGGCTTATATTTTATTTTATTTTTTACATTGTGGTATAACTTAATTCTTGTATTGGTTGAACAAATGGGGAAGGTCTAAGAAGCTGTTTGTTCTTTATAGCTCCATGAGTTTATACAGCATGAAGAATAGAAAAGCTAGATTCTCAACCTCATTTCAACAAAGTTTGAGTCCAGTGGCACTTTAAGACCAACAAAGCTTTATTCAAAGTATGAGCTTTCTTTCGTGTGCACGCACGATTACCTCCTTTATTGTTCACTCTCTCAAAGTAATCACTAAGTGTTCACTATTTCAAAGTATCTGAAGAAGTGTGCAAGCTCACAAAAGCTCATACTTTGAATAAAACTTTGTTGGCCTTAAAAGGTCTGCTGGACTCAAACTTTGTTCTGCTGCTTCAGATCAACACGGCTGCCCACCTGGATCTACCTCATTTCAAGTCTGAGTCTTATTCTAACACTTCACATTTTCTTTTAAGTGTTTGAAATAATTTGCATACATTCTCAACAGAGGCCTTAGCTGATACTGTTGGAGGGGGGTGGGGAGCTGACCTTGAAAAGCATTAGCTTGTGTAAAGGTCAGCCAGTAAATTTTGTTTTTCCAGATCATATCTTATGCTCTTAACCACACTACTAACCCCAGTTCTGGTCTGGTATACATGCAGGAGAATTTGTTGGTAGAATCTGGTGGCTGAATAGACTGTACCACTGTAAGCTGCAATGCGAGGTTCTGTATTTGTATGTTCTCTCATGTGAAAAACTCCTTTCCAAATAAATGAGCTAGCAAATAAGGCAGAAAGAGTCTAATCCAGACCCACCATTTCTATTTTAGTTTGCTGGGAGCTTGCTGGGAGCTTTCAGTCTGAAGTGGTTTGGTCCATTCCAGCCCCTCAGAATGTTGCTGCCTCACTCCCATCTCATTCAGCTGAGCATATAGAGCAGACCTCTCTCTCAGGGCATAGGCATGTTTCTGGTCATGCTAAAAGAATGACTATGGCTGCTTGTTTGATGGTTGCTTCACACATGAAGAATTCACTGCACAGATAGTACCTTACTTAGGGCTTTGCAAGTACCGTAAAATACATTGCCACATGCAGTCAGTACATTTCCCCACATCTTTACCTTACAGGAACCTTCTGTCAAGTGGGGTTCCCTGCCACATTTAAACAGACACATGCGGATTCATGCGGATTCATGCCACATTTAAACAGACACATGCGGATTCATGCTCAGGATTTATGCAGTTTCCTGCACAGAACTAACAGATTCCAGAGAGATTGTCACAGTGTTTGTCTGTTGTAGCAAAAGTAGGCAGATCTGTAAAGGGATAGTGAGAGAAACTGACTACAATGCTGCAGTTTACAGGGTTTCCCCTTTGCTGCTTTGTATCCAATTTACAATAATATTTTTTGCCTTTGACAAAGTGGTCCTTAAGATGCCATAGTTTTGTTTTTATTGCATATGCATGGGGGAGAGAGTTGGTGTAAGAAATTCAGTATTAGGTGACGCAGCTCTGAGGATTTTGGGAAAGGGCAATCTGTCACTTGAGCCTAATATACCTGAAAGATGAACATTATTTGGCATTCAGAAAAACTAAGGCAGAGTACGGCTGTGAATGTACCAGTTGTGTGAGTCCACTGCCTGAACATACTCCAGCACTGGGCACAATGGATTTTGAGCAAGGTTGAGCTGAGCTTCAAAGAAATATTAATCAAACATCCTTGTTAAGCAGTTCTGATTAATTAAGGGAAGCCTCCAACTAAGTGCCAGTAAACAGCCATAACCTTCATACTCTGTTTGGGAGTTTCTTGGTGGTATCAGGGAGAGACAGAATTCAGGACTACATAGCCCTTATTCTAATCCAAGCAATTCTTAAGTGTCATATAAGTGTTGTATCTTATTTATTTCAAAGAGAGAGCTAAAGCCGTGCTTTTTTTCTCCCCTTGTAATCAATGAATCTTGAAAATGCCCGTATGGAGCTTTCTGAAGAAAGCCCTGAAATAATCTCTTAATCTTTAAAGTGTCACATGACAACAACTTTTGCTGGAACAAGCTAACATGGTCACCCCATGGGACTCTCATCTTGTATGTCATACCAAAAAATCTACTAGTAGAGACAGAAAGAATTCTTTTTATTTGCATATATCTAGTGGACAGATAAATACATGTTTTTTCTGTCCCTCTGGGGCAAAAGAATGATTCCCTGTTTAATATCAGAAAGCACTCAGTTCCTTGAAACTGAACTGTGTTTTCCCAAACATTTCACATCATTTGCGTAGGATGCTGCTGTGGATTCTTGTGTGGAAAATGTACAAGAACAGTAATCTCCACCCTCCACATATTCCCCTCCAACACAACCCCCACCTACTTGCTCTGTCAAACTTCTTGCCTGCTTATGATTTAGTTGCAGATGAAGCTGAGAAAGAGGCAAGCAACAGGGCAATGTGCTGCTTCAACCAATGAAGACAGAAACAAATCAGACAGCTTCCCCTTTCCAACATTCCTCCCACTCTGGATTCTGAGGACAGCTTGAGAATCAGCCGCTGCCAGCGCTGGCAAGGTCCCTGCCCCCTCCGATTTCCTGCCGCAAAGTTCAGTATCTTTCATCTATTGGAATCTAAAATGTTTATCTCTTTTCCTTCTTCCTTAATTTCATTCTTTCCAGACCCCTGCAGATAGGCCTATCTCAAAACAGTTGGGAAAACGGAAATGGGCAGGGAGGGGAGCTTGACAAGGGCTTTCCAAAAACTTCAAAGCAATTCCATTGGTCTCCATGCATCCCAGTCCTCATCACCACGTGCACATGTTTATTATTTCTTCCTCTCACCCCAGTCCTCCACATATTCCCTTGGACCTAAGGAATGCTTTGGCCAGGACCTTATTTGTACATCATCTACATGCAGGTAACCATTTGGCCACCATTTCTCCTCCGTTAGTATTATGGATCTGGATAGAGAAAAGGAACAAGAAAAATTAAAATCCTGATTTACAGTGCTGTCCTAATCACACTCTCATTTGTATCCTTTATACCCTGCCTTTACCCTCATTGTGGACCTAAAGCAGCTTATGTTGTTCTCATCTCTTCCATTTTATCCTCACCACAACCCTGTGAGGTAGTTTAGGCTGAGAGTATGTGACTGGCCCTAGGCCACTCCTCAAGCTTTCATGGCCAAGGGGAGATTTGAACCTGGTTATCCCAAGTCCTAGTCTGATACTCTAACCATTATACCACACTGGCTTTCTTCAGTGATAATGGTATAACTCTGCTTAAAATGGCACTGTGAGTGGCTTTATCAAGGCATGGAATTTCAGTACAGATTTGCATGCATGGTTTCATCACATAGAGGTGCTGTTCCATAGGTTGGGACTCTGATCAGCTGCCAAAGGAAATAATCACTCCAAGTAAGAAGGGAAAAGCTTGAACTTCTCACCCCCCTCCAGGAAAGGCACCCTCCATAAAAGCAGGCAGAGTTCCCTGATACGTTTTGAATTGTTGAAAATTCAAGAGCAGAGCTGATTAGTCAAAGATTTGTAGGGTCCCAAAGTTGAAAGGAACCAAAAGGCCATTAAGTCAACCTCATGCTATGAACCTCACTCATTACCTGCCTATGCAGTGCTTTCTAGATCCTCAGCATGCGATAAAAAGAGTGGATGATGTGCTTAAAGGTGCTTATGGAGAAAATAATTTCTGACAATTTATGTGAATACACTGAGCCAGGTGTAAGGGAAGACAACTATCTCTCCACACCAGGGACATAAACTAGCCTAACTTAGGAGGAAATTTCTTCTCACTTGTAATATGGCAAACGGAACTTCAGTATAAACAAAGTCCATCCATCAAACCATAGCTGGGGATACTTAACTTCAGCATCTCTATGCAACCAGACAGAACGTTTAGAGTTGTGGCAGTCCTGGGATCTCTGGGTGCAAAAGATCTCTGTGGTGTTGGAGAAAGCCAGGAATGTCAGCAAACAGGAAACAAGGAACAAGCCAAATGGCTTGTGTGATTGCCCATTGAACTGGATTCTCAAACAATCTCTTTGTCCCAAATATAATACAAACTCAGGCTCACTGGAAGGGGTTTTTTTTAGTCCCGTTTCCTTAGCTATCTACCAGCTTGTATCTCCTGTTTCTACGAGTGTTGGGTTCATCGACAATTATTGGTAAGCAAGACAGACTTTTTGGTGCTTAGTCATCTTGTAAATCCTCTGTAAGTCGAGCTCCTTTCCAAATAGGTGCTTTCATGATTTAATCAGAAGTCTAGAGCTTGAGAACTCCTCAAAGATTAAAATCGTGAGAGTCACAGTCAGCGCGGAGAACGCTAATTGGACAGTGTTCGTCCACATTTTTACCTGCTGCTGCGGAACAATTTCTTCCTTTACTGTTAATGAACAAGTAGGGCTTCTTAGTGTCCCAAACTGGGTGAGGAGGGCATTTGTATTGAGGATTCTGGAATATACACACTCTTCTAGGGAAACAGCCAGGCTGGAAGCCACCTACAAGAAGATATATGTTCCTTCCCATGTGGATGACACCTCTTGGATTGTTTTGCCCCAGGTAGCTTCTTAGTCTACCTGTATGCCTGATTCAGTCCCGATGATTTTATAAACTCATTTTTACCCATTATTGCCTTGCCAGCAATTCTGAATTAGATGGGGGGCAGCTGTGCTTCTTGGACCTGCTGCCCTGATCTTTTAAGAGGCTGCTCCTGATTTTGGCTCCATCCGTCACTCCATCCGTCCAAGTCTAAGTTTGAGACTGGAGGGAAATAACAGAGGGGGAAGTAGGAGAGTTCTTCAAAGAGAGGGTTCCTCTCCCCACAGAAGAAATAAGAGGTGTGACATTGTAGCAGCCATTTAGAGCTGTGATTGATGGAACACTCTGGGGTGCTTTTACCATTCAGATCAGAAGCCCCGAGCAGTGCTA
Source organism: Gekko japonicus (assembly GCF_001447785.1). NCBI lineage: Eukaryota > Metazoa > Chordata > Lepidosauria > Squamata > Gekkonidae > Gekko > Gekko japonicus. Next base: position 126,243 of record NW_015175407.1, read on the forward strand.
ATGAGTCCCCCATATTGGCAGCTGCTGTTCAGACAGAATGCCAATGCAGTAAGTCATGCTTGGAAGACAGAATGAGGTAGAGGGAGGGATGGGGTAGGGGGAGGGAGGAGGGAGCTGACAGAGGCTGCAAGTTTATTAAACTTCAATTTAACTGCTGTTGAAATATGCTCCTCTAACTCAGGGCAGCAAAGGTTAATGGAATCCTGTTTGTAGATGTTTTATGGCGCTCTTCTGGGATACATATAAAAAGACTGGGGCATTCTGAGTAATTTAAATAAATATTTGTTTAGACTGTGTAAGGGGAAACGGGAGTCATCAAGCATTTTCTTCCCTTCCCTCTCTCTTTCCACCTCCTCCCACTAATTATTTACACTTATAATGATGCAGCTCTTTGATTTCTGCTTAAGGAAGTAGTGGCTGCACTCCAGCAAAATGTTAGGTGTACATAAGCCGACAGAAATCAGTGCTGTCTACCTCTGTGCAAGTGTCGTCCAGAAGCATCTTTTAGACCCAAGCTCAAGAAGACAGCTGTGAAGGTGTCTGTTAGTGATCTGTCTGGCTTTCTGAAATGAAGGGCACCAAGCAAACCAAAATTAAGCATCTTTAGGTCCTGCTGATATCAGTGCAAAAGATTTAGGCACCAGCTCAATTCTCCTTGTGAAATGAATGGGATGTAAAAGCAATTAACGCTGGCATGTGGATAAAAGAAAGGTCTTAGTACAGTTGAGGGTCTGAAGCTATTTAATAAAAATAGCACTTTCTCTTTTTTAAAAAAAATAATGCAGAAAATACTGCTCCTTTGAACGGTATTTTGAATGTTTTGCTTGCGTATGAGAGGTACAATTCAGAGAAATGTAGGAATACCTAAGATTGCAGCACATCATGTGTGTCAGAAGTCTCATTAAACTCGGGGGGGGCTTACTTCTGAGTAAACCTTGTTAATAAAAGTTCAGAAGTGCACTGTTCAAGCTATTAAATTAGGCTTGCCTAACTCAGCAGTAAGCTGCCTTCTCCAAAGAGGGGCACCAATTAATAGCAGCAGGTCTGAGATTAATGATCAGTTACCAGTTCATTAGTTAGGGAATGAGTGTGCCTGAGTAAAAGGGTAATATATGGCAGCTTGGCTGAATTCCCTGTTGATGAACGCCCACTGTTTAGGGATCTCTGCAAGCCAAGTCTTTTTGGGACTGGTTGCTGCTCTTAGGATGCAGAACAGCAACCACCAAGGAGGGGAGAGCAGGACTGAGAGACGCATTGGCAATTTCTTAGTGACTGTTTTGATTCTGCTTCTACCTTGCAACTTCTTTCAAAAAATAACGTGGATGAGTTATAGCTGAGGAAATCAGTAGGGAGCAGATGGTTGGCAAATTAATGTTCATTATAATTTTATTTTAATATAATGATTATAATGCTGTCCATGGCAAAGAAATATACTGGATTTCAGTACAGGGCTCTGCTCACATTTAATAGCTTTTACATTGGAAAAAAAGTTTGGGATATACTTTGCAATGAGTGTAATGTTTACTGTTATTATTTTACTTTGCTTATACCCTGCCTTTCTCCCCAGTGGGGGTCCAAAGAGGCTTACGCCTCCTCCATTTTATCCTCACAACAACCCTATGAGGTAGGTTAAGCTGGGTGTGCATGACTGGCCCAAGGTCACCCATCCATCTTCCATTGTAGAGAAGGGATTACAACCTGAGTGCCTTAGATCCTAGTCTGAGACACTGTAACTGGAGACAGCAGTCTGACTGTCTCTATAAAAAGTTGTCTATTTTTTCCTGAAAAACAGTAAAGGTATACAAAATGCAGTGAATTTAGTTTAGAGTTTTTTAAACTTCAATTTCCCCGCCTTCTAACACTGGGATTAAACTTCTAATAGTTACTTCCAAAGATTTTAATGGAAAGCACATTTCTGAGTGTAATACCCCCACCCAACTGGGATGAAATTCTCAGGGATTGCATTCCTCACACGAGGGATCCTCCCACCCAGATTTCAGCCAGATAGGAGAAAGTATCTCATTCTACAGGCAGTAGAATGTAGTCCAGTGGCACCTTTAAGACCAACAAAGGTTTATTCAAGCTATGAGCTTTCGTGTGCAGGGCACACTTTTTCAAATATGTTGGAATGGAACATCTGCGGTAGGTGGGGGGGGGGAGAAACTAGAACTGGGGGAAAGGTGCAACTGCAGAATGCTTTCACATGAATTATGGCAATTGAAAGATCATGAATCAGCAGTTCTCTCTCAATAGAGAACTGATTTAATCTTTCCTCAGCAATGGTTTCTCTCATCTGGTTTGGTGCGTGTGTGTATTATGGGGTATTTATGAAGCCAGTGACCCTGCTTCTGTCTTCTTTTAAATATTTCAGGAAGTTCATTGAGAATGCGCCACACACACGCACACACAAAATAAATTGCCTCTTCCAGCTGACTGCAGAACAAGGGGAGCCGGGGCATGTGCCCCTGTTCTTCCTCTGCAGTTTTGCCTGCCAACCAGCTAATGTAAACAAAATATTTCCCTCCATCTCCTGCAGGCGCGTGGACTGGTTGGGTCTCTCTACCTGTTAGGACAGTATTTGTGGCCCCTGTGTTTCTGTTCCCCCATCTGCCCTGCGGCCTGTTTGCCAATAGATACAAGCATACCATTTCCCCAACCTGCCTAGGACATGCAGTGTCCCATATAGCAGAATGGTTCTGGCAACAAGGACCTGTAATTAGAAAAGCATCAAAGTCAGTGTCAGTGAGATGGCCAATGGTTGGTGAAAGAGGTAAATGTAGGATGAGTCTGTTAAGTGTGAAGTTGACCACCATCCCTAAAAAAAAAAAGAAGAAGAAGAAGTTGTCCACCATCCCTGTCACACACGTAGCTGTGGATACTGAGATATTTGCTGTCCACTTGCTTTCCCAGCCCTTTCTACAGCCCCTGGGGAAATTGAAACCAGACTGTAAGGCACCAAGCTGATGGCTGGATTGGAAGGTTTTCTGTCTGTTCCCTAAAGACAGAAACCATTTCATTTGGATTTGGATCTTTTCTGATTTGTACAAATAGGGCAGGGTTTGGGATTGGATGATGATGAATAAAGATCTAACTGCATGTGCTAACTGGTCCCAACATAACCTTTAGAGGTACATTCTTCAGTAGTTATAGAAATGGGGCACTACTGGTATATGGGAATTTCCAGCATTTATCCTGTTTATTTGGGTTCATATCCATTTGCTTGGGAGCTTCCCTCATTTCTAGGTGGACACTTTAATGCTGAAGTAGAAACGCTTTACCTGCTTCCTTCAAATAGGCTGGAAGAGCATGTTCTTCCTTTGCCTACACTATGAATAACTTCTGTGTAGTTTTATATTACTTTTTAAAATACTGCTGCAGATTTTTAAATTTCAGCATCCTAAAGCACCCTTGTTTGTTTCTGCTGCAATTGATTAACAGGGCTCGCCCGCTGGAATGTATATCTTTCGTATTGCAAGCCACTTTGATGACATGTGAAAGAAATGCGCTCTCTCTGTGTGTGCGCGCGCACGCACATGCTCATGTTTCAATCAAAAACCCTGTTATGAGGTCTTACGTAATATCTTACATTTCACAGAAGAATACAGGGCTATTCTTGTATCCTCTTGATTTTGGAAGTGATGCTAAGGATGCATTTGGATGTGGAATATGTCACATGAATGTGAATAATATGGGACAGAAAGCAGTTGTAGTCAAGAGGCTTCTACATTCCAGGGTTTTGTTTGGCCACCCAGGTGCAAGAAATACAAAATGATTAGTGATGAAAATGGCTGTCCTAAGGGTCATCCTAAACCATAGGGTGCTGCAGGTGGTTGCAAGGCCAGGAGGGAGGAAGAGGAACAGGGTGAGCTCCGTGGGGGCTTGCCTCTTCATAATGTGCAAAATGACCATGAAATATAGACTGTTGCTTGGGAATGCTATATATTTATAAATACTAAACAAGACAAACAGCATATAAACTTTATTTTACTAATTTTTATATCACTGCGTTATATCCCACTTTTCTCCACACTGGGGACCCAAATTGGCTCACAACTTTCTCCATTGTGTCTTCATAAAAACCCTGTGAGGTAGTTCAGGCTGAGAGTGTGTAACTGGACCAAGCTTACCCAGCAAACGGCCATGGGAAAGTGGGGGGGGGGGGGGTCTGACCCTGGTTCTCCCAGATCCTGGTCCAACAGTTTAACTACTGTTTAACTACTGTTCTATACTGGCTCTTTTGTACAGCATCAACTGATGTGAGAGTCCCACATTTTAGGTTGGGGGGGGGAAGTGATGTGGAGTTACTTTGCAATCAGTCCTGAATAGCATAGATAGCTAATAGGTGGGTTCCACTTCACAAAATTTGAGAGCTCCATCGATGTTGCTAATAAGGTGGATGCTACAAGGGTTTACAAGTTATTTTCATCTGTGAAATGCTGGAGGGTATGCCAAAGTATATTTATACAGAAGTTAGCCCTGCTGAGCTGAGGCAAGCTTTTTTGTTTTGTTTGACTTATATCCCACCCTTCCTGCAAGCAGGCTTAGGGCGGGTAACAACAATAGAATAACATCCATACAATTTAAATTTCCATACAGTTTAGCAGGTATAATCCCAAGTAAGCATGTTTAAGACTGCAGCCATAATTTGTTTTGTTTTGGAATTTATTTCTGGTATTTTCATGCTAAATGCCCCCTAGTGGCTAATGTTGAGCACCACTTTTTAAATTATCATGTCACTATTACTTTTGGTTACTTATCAATTCCACACGTATCACAAGCTCAGGGACATTTATGAAGCCAAGTAGCAATACAACAAGTTATGAAAGCAGTGTGTTTGACATCTAAAGACAGTGAAAAGGATGGTCCTCTCTTATCCAGCAAGAGCTTTTCTCTACAAAATCAGTCCCTTCTTCCTCTTGATCATTATTTTAGAACCAAGTATTTGTCAGTAAAGAGTAGTTCAGATTAGGGTGAAGGATCTCTAAGCCATTTCACCTGCCTCCAGTGTCTTTCCTGAGAATACTGGCTGTTTGTCAAATGCAAACGGCACTTGTGGCCTTGCTTTGCAAAACACTGTCAACATGCTAAAAGGTTTGCTTTTGATTACCGTCTCATGGAACCTGATGAATATTTCCATGAATCTTAAAAGTTTGTATTTTTCTACATTCACCTGAATTGCTTCAATTAAAAAATCGCATGTTGCCTCCTTTGTATCTTCTAGGATCAACACAGCAGCTGCCACTGGTAGAAATATAAGCAGTTAATGATGTTTGGCTGAGGGAGCTGACTGTGCAGATCCAGGATACACACACAGATGCTCAGGCATGCATCACTGCAGCTCAGATCTTTGCATTCCTTTCTCGAGGAGACATGGCTATATTTTAAAAGCCCAATACAGGCTTAGGTGCTTCCTCCGTCTAGCATCTTGCCTGCTGTCTCCCTTTAACATCCTTCCTGTTCTCTCTTCTTTTCTGGCTTAAAAACCACGCTTCATTTCCAACATGGAGACAAGCTCCGATCACCCATCTTCTTTAGCTTAGGAAGGGAGGTTTAATGAATGCCCTGAGGGCCCTTGCACTTAATAGTGCAATCCTAAAGACAGTTACACCCTTCTAAGTCTTCTGTGGATTTAGAAGGGTGTAATTATGTTTAGGCTGGACCTGTGAATCACATAACACTGCCCTTTCTGACTAGTCTGAATGTTTATGATGCTTACGCCATGTTTGTCAGCAAGCTTAGTTGTGTCTGATTTCAGTTGTCTTGACTTCAACAGGACTTAGGATCTGCTACCTAGGGATGAGCACGAACCAGCTCATGAGAACGTTCATCATGAATGGCTCACGTAGTGGCGTTCGTGGCAGGGTGACTAGCACGAACATTCCACAAACTTTCATGCTGTTTGGGGTGGTTCATGAATGGATACATGTCCAGACAGACTGGCTCCACTCAATCAACATGTTTACAAAACTTCAAAGCAACAGGGGGCAGAATTCTCCAGCCTGGGAAACACCAATGGGGCACTCCAAAGCTTACCAGGCACTGCTGGCTGCCAATAACAGAGTTTGCCCTCTGCTCTATGGGATCAGAATGCTATATATACTCTCAGCTGAACTGCGCAGCCTCTACTCTGTTGGCTGCTGGCAGTTAGGCAGAGAGGCAGGGAGCTTCTTAAAAACAGAGCACATTCATTTGTTCCTGATTGTGAACACCTCTCCCCTGGTTGGGTTTGGGTGTTACGTGGACTCAGGGCACTGAGCCACCCCATCTCTCCGCCCATGCTGAGCAGAGGGGCTTAGCTACTGAGTGCCTCAGCTGAGGACCCACATTTTATACCCTCCTGATTGTGAACTCCTCTCTTCCACTCGGGTTTGAGTGTTAGGTGGATTTGGGGCCTATAGCCACACAATAGAGGCTGGGCCAGATTACTGCCTTGCGTGACCACTACTCCAGGGGATCAGTGTCAGTGGGTTTAGGAGGTGCTCCCTGACCATCACTTCTGCTGAATTCTCCACCATTGCATTCCTGGCATCCCCACTGCTGCTGACCTCCCGATTCACTACTGAGGATGCAGAGAGGCTTCAACCTTGTGGTGATGCCCACCTGCAACCTCTCTGCCAAGGCCCTGTGCCGTGGGAGAATAGCCATCTCCTCAGGGCTCGGCTCCAGTGCAGAGCTCAGTGCTTGGTCCAGCTCTTGAATCAGGGGGATGACGTGCTCCCCCTGCTGGCCATATGGGCGCACAGCACTTTGGTGATGTCCTGGAAGGGCTTTAAAGACATGCAGCATTTGGGAGAGGATCAGCCAGTCATTGGAGCTGATGCTGAGCTCCTCTTTCCCATGCAGGATAGTCATGGAGGGGGATGACATTCTGCGCTGCACTCTTCTGTTCCACTCAACATGCAATCATGGAGTAGGTGGAGTTCCTCATCCCCCTCCCCCTGCCTCTCATGCAGCAGACAGGCAGACTTTACGCTGCATGAGAAGTGGGAGGCCAGGCACCAGCAGTTCTTGAGCATGGACCACATCTGGAGGGGAGCAGTGTCCCAGATGGCTTTGACAGTGCTCCCCAGCCCCAGGGCATCCTTCACCACCAGCTGAAATCTGTGCACCATGCAGACAATGCCCTTGAGGTGCGCAGCCTTCACTGCTGCCAGCATGTTAACACTGGTGTCCATAACCATGTAGCCACGGATGATGTTGCCACCACCCACCCATTCCCTCAGGCTACTCTGTGTCATGGCGGCAATGTGGTCTGCATCCATCCCCTGCATGTGGTCTGCATCCATCCCCTGCACATGGAGCAGAACCACTTTGTAGCTCAGTGGCAGGACTGTCCCCTCCTGTGAAGTGCTTGGTTCTGCCTTGTTTTGCCTTGTGCTCTGGAGAACTGAGCCTTGATCATTGCCATTGCAGTTGGCAAAAGGCTACATCCTCCATGAGAAAGGTTGGCCATCCAATGAGGTGAGTGACTGCTTTCTGGGCCCTCCACCAGGCCCGTAGCTAACGTGAGGCCCATGGGGCACACCCCCCCCGCTGTTTTTGCAGGCCCCTCCCCCGATCTTCAGCTCCCCCTCCCTCCCTCCCTCCGCCCCCTCACCCCCTGATTGATCTGAGCCGGTATCTTCCTGTTTGAGCTCATCTGAGATGAGATAAGTATCTTTAGGACCCAGCAGCAACCGGTGGTTGACTGAGTCACACACACATTGGTCGGATTGCCGCAGTTAGCTCCTCCTGTTGGATTTCCTGTGCCAGGCTTCAGAAAAGATCATCGGTTCAGGGAAGGAGTGAGGGAGGAAACTTGATCCCTGCTCTCTTTTTTTAAACACAGCAGCTTTCCTAGACCTTTTAATGTCTATTAACATTGGGATTCTGGCTCACCTCAGAGGAAGGCTCTAGTGGGGGCTGTGTGGGTGCACG
>NW_015175407.1:134192-141437 GCF_001447785.1 Gekko japonicus
TTGCCCTGGAGCCTTTGATGTAATTAGCTGGTGGGGCCCCCCAAGGCCCCCTCCCCCCCAAAATCCCTAGCTACAGGGCTGCCCTCCACATAGCTCTTTTGACCTCTTAGAGGGTGGCCCACCCATGGCAGCCCAAGTACAGGGAGCCTCTCTTGGAGGGGTCTCCTGCTCCCCCTCTGCTCCTCCTTGCTGGGAGGAAATAGGCCTCTTCTTCCTTCTACTGGCTGCCACTCTTTTCTTCCTCCAGCAGCAACATAGTTGGGCGCACCTTTTGCAGGTGCCTGCAGAGGACAAGCATGAGGGGTTTGCACCCCTCTGGACATGGGTGTGGCACACCTGGCACTCTGCCACACAGGGGCCCCTGGGGAGGGTGTGGAAATATTTTCAAACTGTGGGCTCCCCCCACCTTCCAATCACTGCTGTCAGAGTCCTCCTCTCCAAAGAGTGTTAGCAACTGCTGGTGTCTCTGGGAAGTGCTAACAACTCTTTTGCTTCTGCAAGAGTCAGGAACAGATCAGGAGAAGGAGGCTCTGAGACCCCTGGTGATGCCCTGCTAGGGCTGGGCTCCAGTGGGCTGGCAGGATGGGTTTGGTGCCCAGGGACAGAAGCCTGTGATATGTAGGAGGCGGAGGACTTCTTCCTCCCATGATGAGCACCCTTTGCACCCACATTCACCCTCATGGTACACAGAGGTGTTTACACTCAAGAGGAGTGGGAGGGTATAAATGTGGGAGACCTTTTTTGGCGGTCCGTAACTGGGACCCCAAAAATGTAATCTGTTCCCAACTTGGAGAGATTGTAGAGGAGCAGGCAGCAGCATGAGGTTCCCTGTGCATTTGGTGTGTGTAGCTTGCAGGGGTCCATTCTATACATTTTTGAACCTGTGCATAACATTTTCCCCAAAAGTATTCTCCTGGCTTGACCTTAGTCCTGTTGGAGTTGCGCTGCCACAGTGATACTGGCTCTGCTGGGCTCGCAAAAATGCTCCCCACTTCAATTTCTACTGCAGAGATTCTCTGGGACTTTGATTCTGTTCTGCTGGGTTTCTTTTGCCCTTGTATTTTTTTGCTGTTTTTTCCCTCCTTTGGAAACAATGGAGGATGGGGGCACCGTCTTTGGGGGGGCATAACTTGGACCCCCAAATCCAATCCTCACCAAACTTCAAAGGCAGGTAGAGGAGAGTCGGTTGGAGATTTGCTGTGAGTTTGGTATCTCTAGCTTGAAGAAGATCCATTCTGTACACTCCTGAACCCACACCTGTCATTTCCCCAGAAAGCACTTTCCTGGGGGCACCATCTTTGGGAGGCTGTAATTCACCCTCTGTAAATTAAATCATTGTCAAACTTGGAGGGCAGGTAGAGGAGAGACATCCAGAGACCTCCTGCAAGTTTGGTGTCTCTAGAACACTGGTGGCATGCAGAGCGTGCATTCTACCGCATCATGAACTGAACTGGATCATCTAGCATCTAAAAGTTGGTGAAAGTTCATGGTTCATGAACCAGACACATCATGAACCACAAACTGAACCGAACCACATTTTCCTGGTTCATACCCATCTCTACTGCTATCTTTCCATGGACTGAGGAAAGATAGCAGTAGAATTTGTTAATTCTGGTCATCAGAAATGAAAGCCACATACATCCCTTAAAGCAGGGATGCCTTAAAGTTTGAGAGCCAGTTTGGTGTAGTAGTTAGGAGTGCGGACTCTAATCTGGGAGAACTGGGTTTGATTCCCCACTCCTCCACATGCTGCTGCCGGTGTGACCTTGGGTCAGTCATAAATTCTTTCAGAGATGTTCTCTCAAGGGTAGTTCTCAGAGAGCTCTCTGAGTTCCACCTACCTCACAGGGTGTCTGTTGTGGGGAGGGGACGGGAAAGGGATTGAAATCCAATCCTCACCAAACTTCAAAGGCAGGTAGAGGAGAGTCGGTTGGAGATTTGCTGTGAGTTTGGTATCTCTAGCTTGAAGAAGATCCATTCTGTACACTCCTGAACCCACACCTGTCATTTCCCCAGAAAGCCTTTTTCTGGGGGCACCTTTTTTGGGGGGGGGCTGTAACTCAGACCCCATAAATCCAATACTCACCAAACTTGGTGGGAAGGTAGAGGATAGTTAGCTGGAGATCCCCAGCAGGTTTGGTATCTCTAGCATGCAGAGCGTGCATTCTACCGCATCATGAACTGAACTGGATCATCTAGCATCTAAAAGTTGTTGATAGTTCATGGTTCTAAATCCAATCTCTTCTTCTTCAGGTATAAATCCAATCTCTTCTTCTTCAGGTGTTTTAGGAGAAACAGGTATAAAGAAACAAGCAGCTATCAAAGCCAACTTATTCCTACACTGTAAAAGCTGCCATACAGCCATGTTGCATCAATGAACTACCAGCATCAATGGCAACTGTGTATATATGATGAAAGTTTTATTAGCCTGCTGAAGAAATCTAGTAGCTCACATTTTCCAGATGCTCTCACATGCTAGGAAATATCCTCATAAAGGCCTGCTCCTGGCAATTTCCTTAATCCCAGAAGAACACACACCACTGTTCTTCCTTTGAACTCCACAAAGTATCCTTTAATCTCTCTTTCTCTCCCCCATGTACTCACACAGAACCAGATTTTCAAAAGAACTTTGTTTCCCTTCAGACATCAAAATAAGGGTCATATTTTTTTCAAAGCACAAAGCTAACAGCTTCAAACTGGTTCTCCTGCAGCCAGATTTTGAAAAGTGTTTAGGAGGAGCTGGGAAATTACATTGCGTGTCTGGTTGCGTTTTTTTTTCTTCTTCATTATTACTATTATTTGTTTCCAGGCCATCTCATGCATAGGTTTTCAAAAGAGCTGAGTGTCTACAGCTGAGGCACGATCTCATAAATTCCTAGGGCTGGATGAGATTCAGTGGGGAAGGCACATGGCTATTGCGAGCTCATCACAGCACTTAAAGATGGGTCATCTCAACAGGCCCTTTGGTCCCTTCCTTTACCCAGAAAACACATACAATGCTTTAATGGCTCAGGATTCTTCCAGTACTACGTTTCCCTACCCATCTTAGAAAGACTCATGGAGGAAAATGGTATAGATGCACATTTTTTGTAATATGTGAATATGCTACACATGTCTTGAAAAACTGCCAAGACCTCCTCTGTTGCTTGCACACCTCATCTTTGCTTCTGACCAGAGGCCAAACAGTGCAGAGATAGTTGGGTCCATAGATGGGAAAGGTGTCCTAAAAAATCCCTGCTCACCCCTCCAGTTCTTGAAGTGGCTGTTAGCCTAACTAACCTGTCTTCCAGAACATCTCGTGTTAGATTAAAATGAGGTGTGTCACCTTGATTTTCCTGAAGGAAGATCAAGAAACGTGTGGTAAGCATACCCATGCTACAACGATGGGTCTCTCAGAGGGCTGGATACCATGAGGGCTTCTGCTGGCAGAAGAGGCTCTGATGGCACAAAAGGCAATTTCATTTACTTCCTCCTATTCACTGCAACTACCCAGAAGAAGAACAGAATGAAAAGGTGATAGGCTGGAAAACAGCTTGTAATAAATAACTAGATAGGGCAAGCTATGCTGCGGCAAAGGCAGAAAGGAGCCTTGTTGCAGCCTCATGAAAGCTAGCAGATTTATTGGGACATATGCTTTCGTGGACTAGAGTCCACTTCATCAGATTGCCAGAGGAAGAGCATTCTGGCCCATGGAAGTTTATGCCATAGTCAACCTGTTAGTCATAAAGTTCCTCTTTATTCCAGGTAATGATGTAACAAATACTGGGGCAGAAGACTGCATAAAAAGACTGCAAGAGTTAATATAGGGTCATGGAGGGGGAGAGGTTGTATATAAAGTTGCGCTTCCCAGATTACCTTGACCGTGGTTCTTTTATCTAGCATCCTATCAACACCAGTAGGTGTTCAGGATATGTTATGTAAAATAATTGAAGAAAATGTTACTAACTCACAAGGCGCTTTACATACTGTCATAAAATCAAAAAGCCATGACCACGGCACAACTGATGGCAGCCATCACCCACAGCCACAGGGGTGCATAAGTTGTTGTTGTTGTTCAGTCGCACAGTCGAGTCCGACTCTTCGCGACCCCATGGACCAGCTCCCGCCAGGCCCTCCTGTCTTCCGCCGTCCTCTGAAGTTGGCTCAATTTCATGTTCGTTGCATCGATGACACTGTCTAACCATCTCATCCTTTGCCGTCCCCGTCTTCTTTGACCTTCAATCTTTCCCAGCATAAGAGCATAAGAGTGGAGTCTATTTGAGGCAATAGAGATTTGCAGAAAACTCTTGGCTCATCTTCTCTCTGTATTTCCACTGCCAATAAACATGAATTGCCAATACAGTTAAGTCAGGCCAAGATTCCTCCCCTCTGTGTTGTGCATATATGTGTGTGTGTATGTATTTCCCTTTCCCACAATAATTCTTTCATGTCATCCTCCTTCACCGGCAACAGAGGGACCAAAGCTGGCAGATGGCAACCCACCTTCTCTCTAGCCATTGTTCTTTGTACGTTGCTGCCAGCTATGTGGAGGGAATGTGCATGGATCCAAGTTCAAACAGTGTCTTCCTGTAAATGCTCTTATATAGTTAATGGTCTGGCAGGCATGGCAAATTTAAAAACACACACCATAAACAGAGATACAAATCTGGAAAGTGCTGATTTAATGGTTGCCAGACTAAGGGGTTTACCCAAGTAAATCACACATTTTTTCATATTTCACGTTCAGATTCAGAATATATAACATGCTTACAAGTCCACATAACATTAGGACACACTGCTGGGTCAAAACCCACAACTAGGTCAGGCCCTGATGGTCACAGGAACACACGAGGCTGCCTGAGACTGAATCAGAGCCCCTGGCCCATCAGAGTCAGTATCAGGTTGGCAGTGGCTCTTCAGGGTCTCTGGAAGAGGTATTACCTCATCGTTTAAACTGAACATGCAAGGGATTGAATCTGGGACCTTCTGCATGCCAAGCAGATGCTCTGCCACTGAGCCATGCCTTCCTGACCAAAGGCGGATCATATCACTGGCCATCATTGCTGCTTACGTTTTTCTCAAGCAGACATATTCAAGAAAAAAATTTAAAAGTGGTTACAGTATGAGTTTAAAAGGTGGGTTCTCAGTCTCAAAAGACTGCAGATTACTAAGCAATATAGCTCACGTATCTTATGTTTCTGCTAGAGTCTAATGATACTCAGTCCACGACTTGCAGATAGCCGCAATCACAATTACCATCCAGCAAAGGAGCTACCCTCACTAGTCCAGCCTCTTCAGATCTCATTGTGGGAGCTAAGCAGAGTTGGCCCTAGTTAGTATTTAGGTGGGAGACCACCAAGGAACACTGGGGCTGCTCTGCAGAGGCAGACAATGGGAAACCACTTCTGAATGTCTCTTGCCTTGAACCCCCACAGGGCCACCGTATGTCAGCTGTGACTTGATGGTGGGGAAAAAAGAGAGAAAAAGTAAAGAAAAAGAACGGCATATACTTCCATCTCTGGCATGAGGGCTCTGCTCTGGAAACCTCAGGCTAGCCTAATCTCATCAGATCTCAGAAGCTAAGCAGGGTCATCCCAGGCTAGCATTTCGATGGGAGCAATATTTCCTCTAAACTGTGGAGTCCTGTGTGCAGAAATTCTACTTTATGAGCTACTGGCATTAAAGTTGTGAGCAGGTAGTGTGACTTGACAGCATGGTGGGTGTGTACACTGTCATGAGCCTCCTTTCACCTCCAGGTGTCCTGCAGATTACTTTTCTTCGGGCAATGGCTGTTTAAAGAGAGGAACCCCCTTGCTCATTTTCCTGAAACATGGGCATTGAGAAACAGTGCTCTGAAGAGTCACAGGGAATATATCAAGGAGCCACATTTGGCTTCTGAGCCACTGAGTCAGTATCATTGGACTAGATTATGCATTAGGATAACCAAAAGGCCCTGTGTTAATCACCTTTATTGCAGATAATACAGGCACCCAAATGAGCAGAAGAGATGGCATGAAAGACGTAAGAGAGGTTATGACTAGTTCCTGTAACAAAATGTTGAGAGAGGAGATGCTTGCTCTGTCCACTGGTTTGCAAATGCCCCTTCTCCTGCAGCTGTAGACCATGTCCCTTGAGGAAGAAGCTCTAGCCCTGAGCAAGAGATAAGAAGCCCAGAGAAGAGTTCTGCGAATGATAAAGAGGCCACAACATCACTTGCCCCAGCCCCCTATCAGACAGTTTCTGACTTTGTTTGCCCTTCAGGAGCTTGTCTATAAGAGAAGGCCAAGGAAACAAAGCCTTTAGATTCCCAGGGGAGGGGAAACAGGTTGTTTTTTTTTTAATAGCAGGACAGCATTTGTGCTCCCATGGTGCTGCAGAACTGGTAGTATGCCACCTGAACAAGAGTACAACCACAAAGAAAACTGGTTCCAGATGCCATAATACTTGGCATTTATAAGAACATAAGAATATAAGAGAAGCCAATGTTGGATCAGGTCATTGGCCCATCCAGTCCAACACTCTGTCACACAGTGGCCAAAAATACCAGGTGCCATCAGGAGGTCTAGCAGTGGGGCCAGGACACTAGAAGCCCTCCCACTGTTGACCCCCCCAAGCATCAAGAATACACAACATCACTTGCCCCAGAGCCCCTATCTATACCTTGTGGCTAATAGCCCCTGATGGACCTCTGCTCCATATGTTTATCTAATTCCCTCTTGAAGCCATCCATGCTTGTAGCCACCACCACCTCCTGTGGCAGTGAATTCCATGTGTTAATCACTCTTTGCGTTAAAAAGTACTTCCTTTTATCTGTTCTAACCCGACTACTCAGCAATTTCATTAAGTGCCCACGAGTTCTTGTATTGTGAGAAAGGGAGAAAAGTACTTCTCTCTCTACCTGCTCTATCCCATGCATATTCTTATAAACCTCGATCATGTCACCCCTCAGCCATCGTTTCTCCAAGCTAAAGAGCTCCAAGCGCTTTAACCTTTCTTCCTTTTATCATTCAATCCTTTTATCACTCTAGTTGCACTTTTCTGCACTTTTTCAAATGCTATAATATCCTTTTTGAGGTGTGGTGACCAGAACTGTACACAGTATTCCAAATGAGGTTGCACCATTGATTTATACAGGGCCATTATGATACTGGCTGATTTGTTTTCAATTCCCTTGATAATAATAATCCCCAGAATAGCATTGGCCTTTTTTATTGCAGTTGCACACTGTCTCAATATTTTCAGTGAGTTATCTACCATGACTCCAAG
>NW_015175407.1:141699-174821 GCF_001447785.1 Gekko japonicus
TGACACTGTCTAACCATCTCATCCTTTGCCGTCCCCGTCTTCTTTGACCTTCAATCTTTCCCAGCATCAGGGTCTTCTCCAGTGAGTGCTCCCTTCTCATTTGGTGGCCAAAGTATTTGAGCTTCAGTTTCATTATCTGGCCTTCCAGGGAACAGTCAGGGTTGATTTCTTTGAGGATTGACTGATTTGTTCTTCTTGCAGTCCAAGGGACTCTCAAGAGTCTTCTCCAGCACCATAGTTCAAAAGAATCTATTCTTCGGCGCTCGGCCTTCCTTATAGTCCAACTCTCGCAGCCATACATGACTACTGGGAATACCATTGCTTTGACCATGCGGACTTTTGTTGGCAGGGTGATGTCTCTACTTTTTATCATGCTGTTTAGGTTCGCCATCGCTTTCCTCCCAAGGAGCAGGCGTCTTTTAATTTCATGGCTGCAGTCACAGTCTGCGGTGATCTGGGATCCCAGGAACGTGAAGTCTGTCACTACTTCCACAGCTTCCCCTTCTATTTGCCAAGGAGTGATGGGGCCGGATGCCATGATCTTAGTTTTTTTGATGTTGAGCTTCAAGCCCACTTTTGCGCTCTCCTCTTTTACCCTGAGCAAGAGGCTCTTTAGGTCCTCTTCACTTTCTGCCATTAGAGTGGTATCGTCTGCATATCTGAGGTTGTTGATCTTTTCCCCAGCAATCTTAATTCCCGCTTGTGATTCATCCAGGCCAGCATTTCGCATGATGTACTCTGCATATATATTAAATAAGCAAGGTGACAATATACATCCTTGTTGTACTCCTTTTCCTATGCTGAACCAATCAGTTGTTCCATATCCGGTTCTAACTGTTGCTTCTTGGCCCTTATACAGGTTTCTCAAGAGACATGTGAGGTGGTCTGGTACTCCCATCTCTTTAAGGACCTGCCATAGTTTGTTGTGATCCACACAGTCAAAGGCTTTAGCATAGTCAATGAAGCAGAAGTAGATGTTTTTCTGGTACTCTCTTGCTTTCTCCATAATCCAGCGAATGTTGGCAATTTGATCTTTAGTTCCTCTACCTCTTCGAAACCCAGCTTGTACTTCTGGCAGTTCTCTATCCACGTACTGTTGAAGCCTAGCTTGTAGGATCTTGAGCATGACCTTGCTAGCGTGTGATATGAGTGCAATTGTGCAATAGTTTGAACATTCCTTGGCATTGCCCTTCTTTGGGATTGGAATGTATACTGACCTTTTCCAATCCTGTGGCCACTGTTGCATTTTCCAAATTTGCTGGCAAATTGAGTGCAGTGCCCCACCTCTTACCACCCTCCACTGAGAAAATAGCCCATTTATACTCACTCTCTGTTTCCTATTAATTAGCCAGTTTTTGATCCACAAAAAGGACTTGTCCTTTTATCCCATGAGTATTGGGCTTCCTTAGGCGCCTTTGATGAGGAACTTTATCAAAAGCTTTCTGGAAGTACAGGTAAACAACATCTATTGGGTCCCCGTTGTTCACATGTTTGTTCACTCCCTCAAAGACCACTAACTGGTTAGTGAGACAAGATGTTCCCTTACAGAACCCATGCTGAGTCTGCCTTAATAGTTTTTGTTCATCAATGTGCCTACTAATTCTTTCCTTGATAATAGTTTCCACCAACTTACCCAGTATTCATGTCAGACTGACTGGCCTGTAATTTCCTGGATCTCTTCTGGAACCCTTTTTAAAACGGTCATCCGAGAGAAAACTTTATGGTTTTCCCTTGGATGGTCGTGGCCCCGCCCCCAGCGTGCCTGGTGGCATCACGTCACTTCCGGGTGATGTGCATGCGGCGCGCACGCACACTCCCAGAGCAAGCTGGGAGTCCCCTGCTCCAGATACAGGTAACAATTGGCAACCCTACAGTCATAGGACCTGCTCTCTCATCACCTCAATCTGACTCAGGTCTTTCAACACCCCTCCCGAAATCAGTGGTTCTGGAGTGGGCAAGCACTTCTCATCTTCCACAGTGAAGATAGAGGCAAAAAAATGCATTCAGCTTCTTACCCATTTCCCTATCATCCTTCAGTACTCCTTTTACCCCTTGGTCATCCAAGGCCCCACTGCCTCCCTGGCTGGTTTCCTGCTTCTAATGTATTTGAAGAACATTTTATTGTTGGTTGAAACATACTGGGTTCAGACACGTTCAAGTGATCAGCTCATAGTTTATTAGTGATTCAGCAAGAGAAAGAAGACTCAGAAAGACTCAGAAGACTGGCTGAAGCCGGGTATTTATGCCTGAAAAAGGTTACACCCAAAACACATCCCACTCCCAACTCTAGGCTATTTACAAAACATTGTTTCCCAATTGGGTTACTCTAGGATCCCTGTCACCCTATTGGTTCATTCTAGGATCCTAGCAAGCTATTGTTATGCATCCCCAAGCTAAGTCCTTTTGCAAGTACAGTTCAGGCTCAATACATAACATTGGTCTTTATGTTTTTTGCTATATGCTCCTCATATTCCCTTTTTGCCTGCCTGATCACAGACTTGCATTTTATTTGCCACAGCCTGTGTTCCCTTTTATCAACCTCATGGAGCCTAGCTTTCCACCACTTAAAGGAATCCTTCTTGCCTTTTACAGCTTCCATTACTTTGTTTGTTAACCATGCAGGCTTTTTTCTATACTTATTTATGCCTTTCCTACCCTGCGGTATATATATTTTCTGAACTTCTACGATTGTAGTTTTAAATAGTCTCCAAGCTTCCACAATCTATGACCACCAGCAAAACTCACATGATTTAATGTTCTCTGGTTTTCCCACCCCCACCCCACCAACCTACACATAGAATCCAGATGTCAGGGGGTTCTAGCCTGTTGTTTACCCTAACCTGTTATTTTTCTGTGTCCATGGATTTTGGTATGGTGGAAAATACAATCACGTATGATTCCACTTCCTGTCTAAAGTGGTATGGTCCAGACACAGGTTTGTCACCCAAACTGTAGTGCTGGTTAAGTGTTAAAAATGTTTTGCTTACATGTTTGCTTAGTGACTCTTTCAAATAGGGTTGCCAGCCTCCAGGTGGGTCCTGGAGATCTCCTGGAATTATAACTGATCTACACACCACAGAGATCAGTTCCCCTAGAGAAAACAGTAGCATTCTAGGATGGACTCTATTGCATCACATCCCAGTGGAACTCCCTCCCCTCCACACACTCTCCCCTCCCCAGCCTCCATCTCCCCAAATCTCCAGGAATTCACCCACACTGGAGTTGGGAACCCTATTTGCAAGGCTACCTTGGCCTGCTGGCCACCATTATTGTTACAGTATTGAGGTCTGGGTGCTGTGAGAGAGACTTGTCCACGGCCACTATGTGAGTTCACAGCTTAAGGGAGTTCTGAACCAGGGACCTCCCTGCTGACATAGCCCACCTTAGCTACTGCCTGACACTTGCAGAAACCATATTACACAGGAGGGAGTGTGGTGCTATGGATCTAAAACTGGCCCTGGGATTGGCATTTGCATGTTACTGTCTCTCTGCAGATCCCCTTATTGTGCATATTGATGTCACAAACTTGTGTTGCACTCGTATAATCTGAAGGCAGTCACATGGTAACTGGCTGATTAAAGTTCCCTCCCAAATGCAGGATGCATTAATCAGGAACCTAGCAATCTCAGCACTGCCTTCCCTTGTGCTTCCTGAATCCCTCTCTTATTAATACTAGCTGTGGGCATTTCAATATAAGGTCAGTTTTAGGATGCATGAAGGCACAAGGGGCTCGTGGCTTATGAGCTATTCTTGGTTTTGTGAGACTTGTGTTCCCATGTCTGTTATTGATTCATGATTTGGCTTTCAGCATATCGGTCTCAGGTCCCCATATGAAAAAGAGGAATAGTTGTGGATCCTCTCAACATGAAAGATTAGTGCAGCTTTGATTATAAAGTGTTTTACTCGTTCAAAAGGAAATATAAATGAGAGGAGCTGCGGTGGCTCAAGTGGTTAAGACGCTGAACTGCAGGCTGTGGATGGTCGGTAGTTCAGCAGTTCGAGACCCGAGTGTGCCGCATGACGGGGTGAGCTCCCGTCTCTAGTTCTAGCTCCTGCCAACCTAGCAGTTCGAAAGCAAGAAATTGCAAGTAGATAAATAGGGACCACTTCAGTGGGAAGGTAACAGTGTTCCATGCGCCTTGGTGTTTAGTCATGCCGGCCACATGACCACGGAAACGTCTTCAGACAGCGCTGGCTCTTCGGCTTTGAAATGGAGATGAGCACCGCAACCCTAGAGTCGGATTCGACTGGCTTTAGAGCAAGGGAACCTTTACCTTTACTTTATATTTGTATACAGGTGGAGATCTAAAGAGATGAGTGGGTTCAGCCATGGAGATTCTGTCTCAGAAGAATTTTGACCATTGTTTTTCCTTTGAACAGCTCAGTCTCATGCCATAATGTATATGTCTTAGGGAAACCCTCATCAGTCTCAAAAACCAAATGCCATTTGGCATGGGGTGCTGTTTGATCCAGATGGTCCTAAAGCCCACAGGACTAGTTCTGTGGTCCCTTGGACTGGCTGCTTTACAATCCATAGAGCACATGTGAATGGGTGCAATTGCCATCTGCCCCACTGCAGGGTTTGAAATCTCTTTTGTTTCAAGGCTCTTCATCATTTTCACTTTCCTGACATTTTGCTTCCGGTGTCCTGGACAGACTGCATGCTCCACCCCCCAAAATCTCATATTACTATCTGCTCAACAAATGTGAGATATTCCTTAGTTATGCACAGTTTGCATAGCTAAAATGTACGTAAAGGCCAATTTTTGCAGGTTGAACTTTAACATTTTGTTTGTAAGCGTCTGAAATTTTGGAACAAAAGGGAAAAATCAGAGAATTCTTATTCAAGTGTTGATTATGGAATATCTGACAAATGTTTTGATTGTTCCAAAATGTTACTCAATGATGGATTCTAAAGGAATCTATAAAAGTGCAGCGCTTGGGATGGTTTGTCATTAGAATTGTACAAGGGTGAAATCTAGTTGCACAATCATTAGTACATGGTAAAAATGACTGCACATGTGCAGTCAGATATTAACTGATCAAAACATGGGGTGAAAAAGCCCCTTTCATTTACCTAATTATTACTACGAATTCATTTTTTAAAAAAATAACTACTGTCTTTAATATATGGGAATTTTCAGATCTAGCAAATCTAGCAGGTTCTGCTGTTCGGCTATCTAGGTTAGAAGTTCAGATGGAGGGGAGACAGAGGAAGGAGAAGCAGGGTTGGCCCACATGCTTTTGGTGCCATAGTTCAGCCACTAGTGGTGCCCCCTATCGGGAGAACATGCTCCCCCTCACCTAGGTGCCCATGGACCTGCCACAGCTTGTGCTCTTCTTCTTCTCCCCCTCTTTTGTATGGGCAGGAGAAGGAAGGCCAGGCAAGCTGCTGCACCCCAAGCCTCAGTGAAGTGGGAGGGAAGGAGCATGGTGGAGCGGGTACCCACTTGCTCTTCCTCCCTTCCTCCTTCCAGAGAAATGGTTGGGTTAATAGGGAACCAGGCAGCATCATGGGGTCAGGGGTGCTGCTCAGAGATGCCACTTGCCATGGCAAGTATCTTTTGGTTCCCCTGGAGCCTCTGCCCTGTGGCAACCTAGGCAATTGTCTCTGGATACAGCAACGAAGGATGTGGATAGGTTGCCATGTCTGTCTTCCTCCCCAGCAGAGGACTTTGGGGAGCATTCCCAGTGGGGGCGGGGCATCCCCAGTGTGATGATGTCACATTGGGGACATCCCCACCCTAAGCCCTGCCCCCAAGAACAATCACCTGCAGCCACCCCTCTCCTTCCCCTCCTGCGAGATTTAAAGGGCCTGCTGATCAAGTGGAGGGCCTTTTAAATCTTGCAAGAAGGGAGGGAGAGGTGAGGCCACCAGCCGTGCGTCTGAACTCCAAGCAGCAATGCGGCTTGCAATTCAGGCACGTGGGGCCGCTCCCTGTTGGACAGAAGCACGAACTGCCACTTGGAGTTCAGGCATGCGACCCACAGCTGCCCCCCTCCCTCCCCTCTGCAAGATTTTAATGGCCCTCCACCTGATCGGTGGGCCATGGATCAGCTGGAGGGCCCTTTAAATCTCTGGAGAGAAAGGAGAGGGGTAGCTGCGGGTGGTTGGGCTTGGGGGCGGGCCTTGGGAGTGGGGCTTCCCCTGCTGGCCTGAAAATCGAGGAAAACCCCATCCGGACCAGGGGTCTGGGAATCCTAGCTGCAGAAGAGAGCAATGAAGATGATCACGGGCCTGGAGACTAAGCCCTGTGAGGAAGGGCTGAGGGACTTGGGAACATTCAGTCTGGAGAAGAGCGGGGTGAGGGGGGACATGATTGCTCTCTTTAAGTATCTGAAGGGCTGTCACTTAGAGGAGGGTGGGGAGCTGTTCCTGTTGGCAGCAGAGGATAGGACTCAAAATAATGGGTTTAAATTATGGGCAGAAAGATACTGGCTGGATATTAGGAAGATTTTTTTTTTTACAGTGAGAGTTGTTCAACAGTGGAATCAGCTGCCTAGGGAGGTGGTGAGCTCCCCCTCACTGGCAGTCTTTAAGCAGCAGCTGGACAAACACTGCTCAGGGGAGCTTTGGGCTGATCCTGCACTGAGCAGGGGATTGGACTAGATGGTTTGCATGGCCCCTTCCAACTCTATGATTCTAACTGAGAAGGTATTTATTTAAGTATTTTATATGCTACTCTTCAGCCACAAAAATCCACAAGGCAGCTAGCAATAAAACCAAAGGTCTACAATAATAAATTTCAATTAAAACAACATTCATTTAGAATATGTAACATAAAAGTCAAGTACACTAAAACAACAGATACTGCCCCATAATCAGTCAATTTAAGTCAAAGGCCTTCTGGAATGGAAATGACTTTAACTTAAGCCCTGTTCACAGGTTACATTGAATGTACGTACAGCCTTCATGTACCTGGATACACCTATTTGTAAGAAAGAGCCAATGCATGTTAACTTTACAAACGAAAGCAGGGACCAGTACCTGCATGAATGTGGGGTTTAAATCATATGTTCGGCTATACATGCACTGAATGTAACATGTGAATTACTCATTGCATTTATAAAGAAAATACAAGTGCACACTGTAAATGGATTCTGTGTGTGTCCGCTGTAACTTGTGAACAGTGCTTCTGTCTGGAAGGTGGTAGGGATGATTCCACTCTCACCTCCAAGGTCAAAGAGTTCCAATGTTTGAGGGCAACTCCTCCCATGGGCCTCAAACACCCTCACTTCAGGTAGGGTTGATTGCCACAAGCGATATCTCAGTTTGTGCCCCCTCATCTAGTCTTTCAAAGATCTCAGACCTTGGTTTTGAATTCCCACTATCTCCCTAGAAAACAGTGAAGAAGAGAGACAGAGCTGTGTTTGGTCAGCATCTAAAGGATGCTGAGTCCCAGATCCTTGGATGATCTCTCCTTGTGGTTTCATGTCTATGTTCAGTAGCTTAGGGGACAAGAAGGGATGTTGTGGTACTCCATAAGCCACTGGTCATAGGGTAGAACAGAAGTCCCCCAGTGTCTCCAAGAATAAATTTGAACCAGCAAAACAGTGTGCCTCCCAAACCCAACTTTGTTAGATAGTGACATTTTCCAGTTAGTGGAATTGCACAAAACTGTTGCCAAAAAAGTGATAAATATTACTAGATCTGTCTTTCCAGTTTTATATAAATGGTGTTGCTGGCACATTGTCTTGGGGAGGGATTTGACTTGGTTCTATCTATATAAGCAGTTAGCTTGCCATTCTGTTCTCTGCTAGGCGTAGGAGATAGTGTTTTGCTTCTACATGCTGACATACAGACAGGCTGTGCCACAGCCTTGGAGTGAGGAGACCAAATGCTACAGGTGTCTTATCCATGGGTACCAAGCAGCATCTAGCATGCCGTCTTCATTCAGTAATATGTGTGCACTGCAATCAGTGACGAGAGAATCACAGTCAGCCTATCAGATTTATTTATTTGATTTATCTTGTTACTTCCCCAACAGGGACCCAAAGTGGCTCACATTGCTTTCCTCAAAGCAGATAAAAGCAAGAGATCTAGGTCGAGGATTCAAGACCTTTCCAATTTTCATTAAAAGCAGGCATGAGTAAGCCTAGTTTATGGTAGTTTAACCCTTTCTCCTGTCAATTTCCTGATAAAAACACCCCTTCTCCCAGCTCCTGTTATTTCCAGAAGGGGGTAAGACAGGGGATCTTGTTTTAGTCAGTTAAACTAAGGGCCAGCCTAGGCATGACAGGCATACCCTCATGTATTTACAGGACTCTGCCCTTTCACATAAAAAGGGACTGGTGTTGGGATAGGGAGGGGCTCAGTGCAAGAGTATCTGCTTTGCATGCACAAAGTTGCTCACTGAAACCAAGAGAAATTCAGCAACTGAAGCAAAAAAGCTGTCATTAACTTAAAGAAACCAAATCACTGTTTTGAAATGCAAATGAACCACAGGGTTTTTTAAAAATGTGCATTTTACATCACGTAACACTGTTTATTTCATTTATAGCCTGTATTTTGCACTGAGATTCAAGGCAAATTACAATTTTTTAAAAAAATGATCAGACAGCATAAGACGACAATAAACAGTGCACTAAGGGTAGGATTACAGAACTGGAAAGCAATAAAACAAACAGAAAGAAATCTAAGAAGAGTCTAAGGCATGAGATTATATAATGCTGGAAGCAGGTTACAAAGGTAGAAGACAATGCAGTAAAAGCAAGCTGACTTTTAGGCTGCAATCCTTGTTGTACGCCCATTGAATAAAATGTCATTTTCTGAGTAAAAATGTGTAAGATTGCCTTCCTGGCAATTTAGGATCTTGTGAATATTGCTATGTGGTGTATTTCTAAATGGACTGAGAAAGACACAGCTACATCCAACACCATTCACTCCCCTTCCCTCCCCCCCCCCCCAACCAAACTCATATAAAAATGTTCAGATGAATTCACCCCTGGCCATTTACTTCTGGAAGGAAAAGCCTCTGCCATGTGCTTTACTCCTGTCTGCTCACATTCAGTGCTGGACTTTTACATCTTCATTGGAACAAGACCTGACCTAGTTTAACAGCCATTCCTTCTTCACAGGGAATCCTGGGAGGTATTATTTTGGAGGGTGGGCTGGTAGAGATAGTGAAGTTTAAAGCAGCTCAGCAAACTACCATATTCACAGCTTTTTAAAAGGGACACCATGATTGTTAAAATGGGGGGAAAATGGACACGTATGCAGTATAGATAAGGTCCAGATATTCAACATGTAGTAGAAGTGATACATTTGGGGGATGTGTCCAACCTTCTACACAACTGCAGTTTCGGTTACAATATTTGGAGGCATCATTAGCTTAGCTTGTTTTTGAAAACTGTAAGTGTGGTCTAAAAATCATTAGTACAATATTTATGGAATCCTGTCGAACACAAGGGTGTTGTAATTGATGCATTCACTTAATATATAGAAAATACATAGAAAACTATCACTTATTTGTATGGGTCCTTTCTGCATTTATATCATGGCATGTCAGTGATGCATTACGGACTCATGTCATCAGGGTCTCGGTGGTTCGCACTGAACAGCGTATAGCAAGGACATTAAGCAGTCCAATGCAGAACTGAAAATGGACAAGTAGAGCTAAGTACATAGTACTGTTATAAGTATTGCCAAGAAAATTAGGGAATGACTTCTGGGGTGGCGGTGGGGAGTGCACTGTGTTCCTCTTGTAACTACTGCTATGCAAGGATGGTGATGGGAAGTGCCTCGTGGGATACCAGGGCACAAAAGCTCTGGCCTCTGGCCTGGAAAAGCAGCCCTGCTCCTTCGAGCAATGTGTTTAAGGGCAGGCTGCAATTATTCAGTGATGAGGTAAAGGTGACGTGTGCATGCTCAGAGCAATTTTCATTGCAGTGCGTTTTCCAGGGATCAGTTCTAATATTAGAGCTCCCTCCCGCACACAAGTACTGGTCCTGGCACAAAATAAGCCCAGGGCGGGACACCATTTTCTCTGTGGACTGGAAGCTCAAAGATGTAAGATACATAATGGTAAATTGTCCTTAACCTGGATAGCCCAGGCTAGTCCACGCTCTTCAGATCTCAGAAACTAAGCAAGGTAGTTAGTTAGTTAGTTGGATAGGAGACTACGGAGGAACGCAGGGTCACCATGCAGAGGCAGACAATGGTAAACCACATCTGAACATCTCTTGCTGTGAAATCTCTTGTGGGGTCACCATAAATAGGCTGAGACTTGATGGCTCTTTCCACCACCACGAGTGGTAAATTGTATGTGGCCTTAACACAGGGTCGTAAATTATTATGGGCAGGGGCAGTGCTAAACTGGCATGCTGAAAGGAGGAAGGATGGCGCTGCAAGAACCCCAGTACTGGCAACAGATTGGTTTTAACTGTTACTGTTGTCAAGGTGCTGGTATTTTTGACTGGTGTATGGATTCATCTCACAGCTTTCTGTTCATCCAATTTTTATCTCACTTTTCCTCTAAGGAAGACAGGGCAACTTGATGGACTGCAAGTTGTGGGTGACAAATGTGAATGTTTTGGATGGAGGTCTTATTCCATCATCCTTAGGCCAAAGCTGCACTCTGGAGTGAGACTGCATTATAAAATCAAATGTAGAATGCGCTGTTTGAAATCAACAGACCACTCTGTGGAAACTACTAAGATGTACACAATATTCCCTTATCGTCTGCTATGCTCCCTCTAAGCAATCTGCTCCAGCACAGGAAATCACAGCAGAACTAACAAGACAATTTCAAATTTTAACCAGCATGGAATCTAGAGCTAATCTTCCTTAAGTCATTAAAACAGAATCCCTTTATTTATTTTATTGGTCTCTGGCTGCTTCCTAAGCCAAATGGCTCAATCTTTCTCTTTTCTTAAAGCCCCTCTTCCTCCTCCCAGTTCACTTCCATCTCCTTAACTCCTTCTGTGCCCATTCCAGCCTTTCCCAGATGTCTTCTTTCTGTCCCTGCTGGTATCAATCCAGCTCAAACTAATTCATTTATCCACAGCTTTATGTTTTCTCTCTCTCCTTGCCCACTCCCCCCCCCCACAGCTAAAGAGAGTTCCCTGGGAGAGGCTGAGCTGCAGCCAGGCTCAGATCCTTCCGGAATGGATGGTAACTACCTCAGCGTGAAAGAGAGTGGTGTGAAGGTATCCCAAGAAAGGGCAAGCAGCGATCTTCCCAGCCCAATGGACAAGACTGATTCAGAGAGCAACAAAGGCAAGAAGAGACGTAATCGCACCACCTTCACCAGCTACCAGCTGGAAGAACTAGAAAAGGTCTTTCAGAAAACCCACTACCCAGATGTCTACGCCAGAGAACAGTTAGCTATGAGGACGGACCTGACAGAGGCCCGAGTGCAGGTAAGGAGAAGACTCTGGGTTAAGGGCTACTAGAAAGTAAACAAGATTTCAAGTTTTACATTTATGGCTGTCAATAATATTCTAGATTGCCCTTTAATGAGAACATATCTTCCCTCTGCCTGTGTGCTGAGGTATATATGCATCATCTCCTTAAGAGGCAGGGGAATTTAGTCTCCTTCATCTTTATACCATCTAATGAACCAAAGCTTTCAGACATTGATTTAGGACAAGGACCACTGCTCCTGTGTTGGAGGGGGGAAATAAACAGAGGATGGTGTATGTTGATAAAACCTTAGTCCAGCCCCTGGATGATCTTCCTCAGAAGCATCATGTACACATTAAGCAAAATCAGTGAGAGGATAGAATGAAATTTGAGGGAAATCACTGTCAAGGATCCATGCATCTCTTGAATAATGCCCCAGTAGAAATGACCGGTGGAACTTCACAGAATCCCATATCCACTTTTAAGCAGTCCAGGGTACTGTTTTCCCTATATTTCTTCTGATGAAGATCCGCCACCGCAGTGGCAAATACATACATAAATCCTGGCCAGAATCTAGACACAAAGCTAAATTGATACAGATCTCAAGAAAAGATGTATCCTCCAAGAGTGCCTGTGTCAAAGTGTGCTGGGCAGGCCAGAACACTTTGTTTAAGGGCTGCAAAACACAAAATTACAAAACTCTGGAGTGTGACTCTTCACACACCAGTCTGCCACTAGCTGTTTTGACTATCCCAACAATTAGAAGCAAAAGGGCAAGCCTCTAACCTTCCCGGGATTAAACAAGAAAGTCTACCCTGCAAGGCGGGCTTGCAGAATGCATTTCTCAGAAAAACAATTATTGTGGTAGGTGATCAGCCAGTCTAGGCTCTGGATTTAGACTGAGGTTGGTTGAAAGCAAATAACCACAAAAGTAATTAAAATATATTTTTATCAAGGTGCAAGAATACTTTAAAGAAGAACAAGAAACTGTGAGGATAAGACAAGAAAGCTAGAAATTCAAATGCTAAATAAAACAGTAATACACTGGTTCCAAATATCAGATTTTGCCATTCTCAGTTGAAGTTCCAGTAATCTAAATTGGCTGTCTCCTGAGAGTCAGCATAGCCAGAAGCTGTCTGGCTCTCGTAAGCAACTTTCAAGATGGCCGCTGTGAGCAAAACAATGACTGCAAAACAAAGGAAGATCTCAGACAGTCACCATCAAGCTAGAGAATAGACTAGAAACCTACTTATGGATGAGGGGCCCTTGTGGTCTTAAGGCCTAAAAGACCAATAGGGACCCTAGGTGTATAGCCAATTTGTTAGGTCAATAGTAAACCTGATGACGTAAGTGTTGGTCTGACCAGGGAGAGAACAAACAAAACCAATCTGCAGCTAGGCTCATCCCGTTTCCCACAGGTGCTTAATTGAATGGGATGTGGCTAACTGGAAGGTGGTATTGGTCTCTTTGACTCCATCTGCAGCTGGGTGTTACCTGCAGTTTCACAAGGTCAGTGTGCACTAGCTTTAGCAAGGCTGTTTTTCTGAACTGT
The DNA here is from genome assembly GCF_001447785.1 of Gekko japonicus. Classification (NCBI taxonomy): domain Eukaryota; kingdom Metazoa; phylum Chordata; class Lepidosauria; order Squamata; family Gekkonidae; genus Gekko; species Gekko japonicus. Next base: position 154,596 of record NW_015175407.1, read on the forward strand.
ATTAACCCACAAGCAGGCTGCATTTGAAGCCTGAACCAAACTTTGAAACAGACAAGAAATTTTAGGGAGCCAGTTTTCTTTACAGCCTAGTTTTCAATTATTTCTAAATGTTCTGAATTCACACTTCAGTAGCAAAATACCTGAGTCGAAGCCAAGTGTAATGTATTGAGCTTGAGATCTTTAACAAAAGCAGGCTAGGATCCTAGGAGCGCACCAGTAGGAACACTTGGATCCTAACATAGCCCAATAGGGTTACCTGGAAAGGTAACCTTGTGTAAATAGCCTATCACGGGGAGTGGGGTGTGTTTTGGGTGTGATTTTCTTTGGGCATAAAACCTGGCTTCGGCCAGGGGTCTTTGTCTTTGTTCTCACTGCTGAATCACTTAATAAACTATGAGCTGATCACTCAACGCGTCTGAACCGAGTACATTTCACTGGCAACCAGGATGGGATCCTGATGACTGAGCTGGCTCCAACTAGCAATGCACTGTGCACCGAGTCACAGGACCCCGCGCACCACATCGCACCGGAGACGATGGCTGCCGCTCCTGGATCTTTCGACGCATTCAACGCCACCACCAAGGACTGGGAGTCCTACATGGGCCGGTTTGACTTCTTCCTAGAATCCTCCAGCATCCGGCCAAGATGAAGCGCACCACATTCTTCCATGTAAGTGGCCATCTGACATACGAGATTGCCCGCTCGCTCCTCGCTCTGGTAGAGCTCAAAGACACAGACTACCAGGTGATCATTGACTGACTCAAGGAACATTTCCCCCCGAAGCCATTGGTTATCACAGCCCGCCATGCATTTCACTCGCGGAACCAGACCGCCACCGAATCCATATCGGAGTTCGTAACAGCACTACGCCACATCGCCCGGCACTGCAAGTTCCCTGCCCTCGAAGATTCCCAACAGGACCGGCTGGTCTGCAGTCTCTGGGATAAGAGGATCCAACAAAAGATACTTGGAAAGGGGGATCCCAACTTCAAGGAGTTCCTGGAGATGGCCCTAGCCGTGGAAGCCGCTGAGCAGTTCATTGCAGTGGTCTGAGGTGGTAAAGGCCCACAGTTGTCTCACGGGCCACCATCTTGGCAAGGGTCTACCAAGGCCAACCACCACGTGGCCAGCTCCGGGAACGAGGAAGAAGAAGTCCTACAAATCCCTCGCCATGCATGCCGACAGCACCACAACGACCGCCAACATCATACCACGCCGGCGACCCAACCACCTCTCCCACGTGCACCAGCTGAGGGCATCTACATGAGCAGAAATCCTGCTGGTTCTGAGACGCCACATGCCAAAGCTGCGGAAAGGTCAGCAACATCACCCGAGCATGTTGGGCCAAGGGAAACCGAAGGCATCCAACGGTAACCACCAACCCTACGAACTCCACTGAACTCAACACCATGTCCATTTAGCAGCACAAGGTACTGCACTTACCCCAGGGTTCCCCCAACAAAATTGACTTGACTGTCTTAATCGAGGGACGCCCCTGCTCAATGAAGTTAGACAACGGGTCTTCCCTTTCAATCATTTTGGAGGACACATTCAAAAGACTATGCCCAAGCGGGGGTCCCCCCCCTGCAGCCAGTAGGGTTTAGTCTATGGGACTTTTCAAAGAACGAAGTGCCCATATTGGGGGAGGGAAAGTTCAGGGTGCAGTACTGCAACTTTGAGGGTCTGCTGGATTTGCTTGTGGTTAAAGGGACGCGCATGAGCCTCATTGGACTGGCATGGTTCGAGCCACTGGGAATCGGGGTGACCGGGGTGAATCACGTGAAGCAAAAAGACTTTTAGGGTGTGTGTGATGAGTTCCCTGCAGTTTTCGACAGGATGCTTGGGCGTTACACTGGGCCACCAGTTATCCTACAGCTCAACCCTGGCATACGGCCCATACGGCTGAAGGCCAGGCGGGTCCCCTTCGCCTTCAGGCCAAAAATAGATGCAGAGTTGGAGAAGCTGGTGTCCCAAAGAGTCCTAGAGCCCATGCCCCATGCATTATGGGAGACCCCCATCATAACCCCAGTGAAGCCCAATGGGGACATCCGCGTCTGTGCAGATTATAACTACACAATTAACAAGGCTCTGCAGGACCATGCATACCCGGTTCCGGTGGTTAGCCACGTCCTGGCTTCCTTGGCGGGCGCCAAAGTTTTTGGGAAGCTGGATTTGGCCCAAGCATACCAAGAGCTCCCCGTGGATGATGTGACAGCAGAGGCGCAAATGATTGTGATGCACAGAGGTGTGTTTCGGGTGCGGCAGCTACAGTTCGGGGTCAGCGTGGCCCCAGGAATTTTCCAAAACCTAATGGACTCTCTCCTCAAAGGAATTCTCGGCATCCAGCCCTTCTTCGATGACGTTCTGATTGCAGCACCCGCGGAAGAGGACTCCACCATCTGTCTGCGCACCGTCTTGCAGAGGTTCCAAGCTGCCGGCCTGAAGGTAAAGAGGGAGAAATGCCTCCTAGGGGTTCCGTGCGTGGAGTTCCTGGGCTTCTCCATCAACGTGCAGGGAATGCATCCTGCCCCTGACAAGGTCCAAGCCATCGTTAACGCCCCCACCCCCATGTCCAAGCCGGAGCTCCGTGCCTTCTTGGGCTTATTGAACTTTTATCACTCCTTCCTGCCACACAAAACAGCAGTCGCAGAGCCCCTGCACCGGCTCTTCGACAAATGGGCTCCCTGGGTCTGGGGTCAAAAGCAAGCCACCGTGTTCCAGGCTGTGGAAGAGCTTCTCACTTCGAATTCAGTCCTGGCCCACTTCAATGAATTGTTTCTGGTCATCCTTGCTTGCGATGCTTCCCCCTATGGGTTTGGAGTGGTCCTCAGCCATCAGCTCTCCAACGGCAGAGAGGTTCCAGTGGCCTACTACTCCTGCACCTTCTCCCCGGCCAAGTGGATTACGCCCAGATAGACAAAGAGGCCTTGGCAATCGTGGCAGGCATTTAAAAGTTTCACAATTATCTCTATGGGTGGGCTTTCACCATAGCGACTGACCAGAAGCCACTGCTGGGCCTACTAGCCCCGCATCGGCAGACGCTGCAAATTTTGTCACCTCAAGTATTGCGCTGGTTGATCTTTCTCTCCGGCTACACCTACATGCTTGTCTACCACCTGGGAAAGGTGATGGGCCACACAGATGCCCTCAGCCGTTTGCCGCTTCCATCCTGCGATCCAGACCTCGCCCTGGCACACCAGATCCTGATGCTCGAGGACTTACAGGACCATCCACTTCAGGTAGCAGATGTGTTAGCAGACAGAAGATGATCACTCTGCTGCTGCCATGGGAAGTTAACCACACAGAGGGCCCTGTCCACAGGATTGACTTCATTCAAATATTACAGGAAGAGGCATGGTAATGGTCATGTCACAGCAGCTCCTGTGCCAATGGTGGTAAAGAATGAACCATCCCACAGTCATAGTACTTCTGCAGTACAGGTGCTCTAGAGAAGGCCTGGTTCTTCCGTTTCTGTCAGGAAGTTCAGACACACCCAGTGGCAGTCTGCTCCTCCAACAGGACTGCTGCTTTAGTAGGTGAACTGTGCAGGGGGCCGAGTGGGAAAGGATCTGCAGTGAGCCCACCTAAGGCATTTGAGATAAGTTTGCACAGGTGTGCTGGAACCCACATACCTGGCCTAGTACAGGCTGTATATGACTTTGGGGGCTGCTTCACACATTTGTTAAGGGCATACCTAGAGTGTCTTTTCAGGTGCACATATCCAAATGTATGAATGAGACATATGAGTATGCTCACTAGAGAACGAGAATTGTCTGCAGCAGCTTCCGATTGAGTGTACCGTCCAGGTCAATTACCAAGCTTTGTGCGCTGCTTCTTTTCTCTGCCAGCCAAAATGGGCACCCATCATAGATATCCATTGAGATGTTACTCCAGGTCCCTGAGGATTTGCCTGCATCTACTCAGAGGAAGGTTTCAGCATCTCTCCTGTATACGGACATAGAATTGCTCCGGGATGCTTTGGGGTGGCTGCTTAGCTTGCTGATTGGCCTCCCTGCATTGTGTTGAGTGGCAAAGAACCTTCATCCATCCCTAGAGGCCCTGCCTGCTAATGGAAATCTTTTTCAGTGGTGACCCTGGAATGTGACAAGTTCTTGAAAGCAAGGTGGAAATGTCAAACGCTGCTGCAGCAAAATCACAGCCTGGGTGGAAAAAAATTATTTTTTCTTTCACAAAGCAATGCAAGAAGTAATATATCTTGATCCCTTTTCTCCCATAAAACCCTGGGAGGCTAGTGGAAGAAGCGGAAAGGCTGAACTAAGCCTGCAGGAAATTAAACATGAAATGAAAACAAGCTCAGGTTATTCGGCTCTCTCATCCCAGGCTCCAGTTTCCCATTCCAGGCCACTGATAAAATGGTGTCCAATTTCAGTGCTTAAAGATGAATTCTGGCTGTGTTCCTATATCCAAGCAAGCAGTTGGGCTTATGGCCCTCTGTGAAAAAGAAAAAGAAAAAGAGGGGGGGTGGTAGAGTGGAGGGAAAGGCCAGAGATAGGGGTGTGGATGCTGTGTTGAGACTGAGAGAGCATGCCAGTCTCAGGAAGAGGCAGAGACAGGGATCATGAGAAAGAGGCAGACAAATGAGGCAAGAGGCTGTGAGAACAATATCAGAGGATGAGCGAAAAGCACAAGGAATGAATAGCCTGAAAGGGCCCCAGACAGATGGCTGGTTAGAAGGACACAGCCCCCAAGCAAGATCCTGTGTTTCACCCCTCCTAGGACTGTGTCGTGAGAAGGGAGTTCTGTAATGTAATCTAATGGCCTGTGTCCACAGGGCTGGGCTGGGCTGGCCAGTAGGCAAGTGGAGGCCATCTGCTTCAGGTTGCAGGGTTCAGAGTGCTACTAAAGAGCAGTAAAATGACAGTTACATAGCATATAATTGGAGGCGCACTATTTGGATTTCCTGCCTCAGGCAGCAAAGTGTTTTGTGCCATTCTGCCTGCCTGTGATTTTCTCATGCTGCAGCTGCCATTGGTATCAGTAGCTGTGTGGCAGACTTTTAGCCATACAAGCAGTCATGCACCTGACAACCAGCACATGCAGGTCTCTGCATGCCTCACATTTGGCATTTGTTGTAACTGCTGCTGCTTTTCTTGGTATTTGTAATCAAGGGCTAAAACCCAGCCTTATCTATCCAGAATGCTGATGTGCCAGCTGCCAGTCACATGACTACGGTGGCCATGACAGTCTGATTGAACAATGTGATTGCCACTTGAAGAAGCAGAATGCACCCAGTCTTCTAAGCATAAGATTTGCCATAAGTGCTGGCGCTGGGCATAGTAGACAGGATTCAGACTGGAGACCTGGGCAGTTAGGTCAGGAGAGGTGGCTTATTTAGGGGTGAACCATAGACTGCAATCGACAACTATCAGTTCAAGTCCAGATAATGGGAATTAGGAAGGATTAACTGATGGCAGAAGCAAAAATATGATTTTATAAAAGACATCCCAGTGTGCCAAATAATTCCTGCCTGTGTGTGTGAAGTAGATGGGGAGGGGCTGTGGCTCAGTGGCAAAGAATCTGCTTTACATGTAGAAGGTCCTAGGTTCTAATCCCCGGCACCTATAGTTAAAAGGAACAAGTAGTTGGTGTTGTAAAAGGCTTCTTCTTAAGTCTATGCAGAGCCAATTACAGTAGTCAGTACTGAGATCCAATCAAAGTAGTCAGTACTGACCTTAATGAACTACTACTCCAACAGTATAAGGCAGTTTTGTGTATAAATGTCCCAGTAAGCGATTATTAGTTATTAGCCACTTAATTTAACTGTTCCTCTCTTTAAGCAGATTGTTGCCAATGTAGCCTTTTATAAATGTCCCATTTATCTAGATGTATAAGGGAGAAAGTACATGATGCAGACGATGCAATCGGATTGCTGAAAAAGGCTTTCCTGTGAGTTTTTCCATTTAATGTAACAAATGTGTGTTTTTTACAAGCTATCATCACATTTTCCATGTTCTTGTCACCAGCTCTCATCATTAGCTGTGCTGCTGGTGGGCAAGGGGCAAGGAAAGATGCATGATGATGTCACAGTGCAGGATTTGTGTTCCTCCACATCACGCAGGAAAACTTCAGCCACAGCCTTACAGCACCAGAATATAGCATTCCTTTCATGTAATCTGAACATGTTGGATTCCGCGAATCAAGCAGATGACCTTGCACTGTGTATGGATTACTAGGAGCCGATACTAACATTTCTTTTAAATTTGTCAGTTTGGTATTATTAACTTTGTCTAGTATGGGAGCAATTAGAGTAGAGAATAGCCTGTGCAACTGCTGAAAAGAATAAATTACTGTTTTGGTCCCACATTATTTGTACTCCATAGTTATGATTGCATCTTCTCCCCAGTTCCCCTCAATGAGGAAAACCACACAATTTTGTACTGGCCATGGAATTCTACACCCTGAAAATGAGGCCTTTCTGTTTTTTTAAAAGGAAATATCTAGCTCTTATGGAGGGTTGCCAAAATGTAGGTAATGTCTGCTAAATTCCCCAAAGGGAGGGTGCAGCCCTCAATAGAATTTCTGTGGTCAGGGAACAGGGGGCCTCAAGCTATGGATAAATCTTTGGTCCTTCCCTGTGACTAGCAGAAGTGGAATAGATTTTACTACTTTGCTTCATTTGGGTAATTTATCCAAGTCACAGAATTCATAGCTTTTTGGTACCGAATGTGGATTTCATTCAGTTATCCAAACAACCATTTGGGTATGTGGTACTGATGGGGAAACGTAAAGAATATTAGCTGTTACTCTGTAGCACTCTGTTGCCATGTACAGTTTTTGGCTTTTGTTATGCTACCAGAAGCATCATATTGGTTCACCAAATGCAGAAGTCAATAGCACATGCATTTCCACTTCATTTCCAGTGAATATCATCTGCCCAGCAGTGATGTGAAGTCATACTGCTGCTACATAAAAAAAGTGGGCCAAAGTAGCAGTTGAAAATGGAAGGCAGGGTTGCCAGCTCTGGGTTGGGAAATACCTGGAGATTTTGTGGGTGGAGCCTCAGGAGGGTGGGGTTTGGGGCATAATGCCATAAAGTCCGACTTCTAAAGAGGCCATTTAGTTCAGGTGAACTGATCTCTGTTGCCTGGATATCAGTTGTAATAGCAGGAGATCTCCATCCCCTACCTGGGGGTTGGCAACCCTAATGGAAGGGTAAACTTATATTTCTGTCCTTCACTACCTAGGTCATAATTAACATGGAAGTGAGGCTGCTGATGCCTCAGCTTTGCATCTGTATTATTTCTGGTGGAACAGAATGGTATTCGTACATGTTTTAAAAAGTTAAATAGTTATATAAATGGCACAGAGAAAACACAGCCTTTGGGCCTTTTACCATTCATGTCCTTTGAGGCTTGTTTTTCAGTCCATCTCATACATGCTGCCATTTCTGTTTAACTGGGAAATTTTGCAGAGAATCAAAAGCACATTTTTTTTTGGAAAAGAACATAGCAATAGAAGAGAAATAGCATGGGTAAATGTTATACTATGGTTTAAGACATTTCTGTATGTAGTTAATGATGTAATTAATTAAAGATCTGAGCATTTCTACCTAATTCTGAGCAGTTTGCATCTTATCTATATATTAGTGGCCTGTGGCCTCCATCTGTGTATATCTAAATCTGTGGATCAGGGTCACATGGATGCTAAAAAGATTTTCCAGCCAACTTTGGGGACTCTCCAGGTTTGCAGAAAAATCTGAAATGTTTAAATTTTCCCCAAAATAAAAAAATTAAAAACATTGTCTGCTCATGCGCAGACAACACACTTTTCTTCTGCAGCGGCGATTGGTACCTGTAGCAGAGCCTGGTGGAAGACACTGGGAGCCACCCTGGGCCTGTCCACAATGGTGGTGCATGCCAGGAGCATCTCTGGGCCGGACTGCAGCAGCGGCACATGCTGGAAGCTGCTCTGGGTGCGGCTGCAGCGTTGGCAGGTGCTGGGACTGCTTGAGGCCTGGCCACAGTGGCAATACATGGCAGGAGCCCTCCGAGCTAGTCCACAGGGTCAGCAGACACCAGGAGCCACTCAGGGAACGGTCGTGGTGGTGGCTGATGCCAGGAGCTACTCTGGGCTTGGAGCAGCTCCCAGACATTGTTGCCATGGCTGAGTTTCAAGTGAGCAGTTGGACCTAGATGCACCAACTCATCAATGTGGGGGGAGATGGGATTCCTTCCTCCAAGTTTCCCAGGGGCCCCTTGTCTTATATTCCAATAGCGGTTAGGATATCTTTGGATACTTAAATCCGATTACTGGAGCTATGAACGGGAAGACAGATCTTTCCACAAGCCTGAAAAGGCCCCTAGGTTTGCAGAAAAATGTGAAATCTAAAAAAAAATACCTGGCTGGGGAGCTTTAAAAAATCCAAAAAATGGTAAAAGGAGCTCCTGTAGCTTTAACTGATTCCACCAGTGTCCTTTGCTGGGTAACCACAGTATTCCAGGCTTCATTTCCTGTGTGTAAAAAGGCAGGGGAAGGGAGCAAGGCCCTGTCCAGCCCTATTTTGGCCTTTGGGGGAGAATTCATTGGGGCCAGGCCTGCTGGGTTGCCAGCTCCAGGTTGACAGAGGTCAGTTCCCCTGGAGAAAATGGCTGATTTGGAAGGTGGACTTTATGGCATTATACCGTGCTGAGGTTGCTTCCCTCCCCAAACGTCATCCTCTCAAGGCTACACTCCCATATATCTCCAGGGATTTCCCAACACATCTGGCAACCCTAAGGTGAACTGATCTCTGCAGCTGGGAGATCTGTTGTGATTCCAGGAGATCTCCAGTGCCACCCAGGGTCTGGCAACCCTAGAAGGAGAGAAGTAAGCAGGAAAAGGGGAGAGACTATGGGGGCTTTCAGGAAACAGAAAGAGGAAATAATGGGAAAGGGGGAAGTGAGATCCCTCCCACAAGTCCTTGCAGATTCCCACTTGCAGGTTATATGATAACTCCAGAGTCTCCTCTGCAATCAAAAAGTGTAGAGTTTCAGCAACACTCATCTCTAATAGTTCTGCGTTTTCTCCTCCATCAAATTGGTTTTTAGCTCATGCTCAGTATTCAGCAATAGGACATTTTAATGGACTCATATTTACATATTAGCTCTGACCAGGTTTTTATGCCTGGGATAGTAAGCAACTTTAAAAAGATGATGACAGTGATGACGATGATATCATCATGTTGTTATCCATAGGGATTTTAAAACACACACACAACCTTTGTCAATGATAAAACACACACGCAATGTTCGGCATGTGCTTTGTCAGCTGCACTGGTTACCAGTTGAGTACCGGATCCGCTTCAAGGTGTTGGTAATAACCTTCAAAGCCTTATACACCCTGGGACCAACATATCACAGGGACCGCCTCTTCCCGTATATGCCTCAAAGAGCTTTACGCTCTAGTAATCAACATCTCCGGGTGGTCCCTGGCTCAAAAGACGTCTGTTTAGTCTCGACCAGGGCCAGGGCCTTTTCTGCCCTGGCCCCCACCTGGTGGAACATGCTCCCCATCAAGATCAGGGTCCTGCGGGATCTTACTCAGTTCTGCAGGGCCTGCAAGACAGAACTGTTCCACCAGGCTTTTGGTTCAGGCAGTGGGCGTCCACATATGGCCTCCCCGAGGTTGCTGTCTCCTACCTACTGGCCACCCATCTACCAGTAACCGGCCATATCCATCAGTACTAATGGGTCGGAATCTTCACCAGCAGCTGTAACTACTGATTTTAAATGTTTATAATGTAATGTTTTATTGTGTTTTAAACCTTATTGTACTATTTGAGATGATGTGACCTGCCCTGAGCCCGCTCCCGGGATGGGCGGGATACAAATATGAATTATTTACAGGTGACTTATATACCACTCATAACCCCTAGCGGGTCTCAGAGCGGTTTACAATGTGCTACTATATAGTAGCCAGTAACCTATCTAGGGCCACATATGGTGCGGGGGGGGGACAACCTACCAGCACCCCTGATACGGCACGGTCTTCCGTTCGTTCGGCGGCTTTTTCCTTGTTGTATGTTGTTGTTGCTGTAGTTCCTGCGACCCGGCTGCCATCGGCTGGACATGAGCTGGCTGTTATTCTTGGAGCGGCGTGTCTTTCCTCGGGCGCAGCCTCGGCTAGCGTCCAAGCGGCTCCTGCCGCGCTGCGTCCCGCGTTCTGACGTCGCTCTTGGCTCTACGTCCAACTCCGCCTTTGGCTCCGCCTCCACCATTGCTCGGACCAGTCACCGCCGTCCTGGGTCGCTTCACCGTTTCTCCACTGCCGCCATTTCTTTCTTGCTGCTGCTGCCGCCGACTCAATCCTTCTTCGCTGCCGATCACCATCCCAACACAAGGCTGGGAGGAGGGTGCCCCCTGCCACCTAGGGCAGGTACCCATTTCTCTGATGTTAATAGAGCCGCTGGGTTGGCAGGAGCTGGGACGAGGGCCGGGGGCTCAACCCGGCCGCGGCGCGGGATCAAACAGCCTTCCGGCTGTTCGTCCAGATGTTAACAGCAAGCGTTGTAATGCCTGCGCCACCGCTCCTAACAAATATCTCAGGATCTTAATACGTAGAATGAAACTGATTAAGAAGGAAAGGAAGTGTTTGTTGTCTGGCCTCAGTACACGTGAGGCTGTATGTCTGTTCAGGCAGCTAAACTCACATCGAGTCCCACACTTTATTGTAAACAATTTTTCAACTTTATTAGAGGTACAATTCAGGGTTGCCAGCTCCAGGTTGTGAAGTTCCTGTAAGTTTGGAGGTAGAACCAGGGAGGGCAGGATTTGAGGAGACGAGGGACCTCAATGGGGTGTAATACCATAGCAGCCGCCTTCCAAAGAATCCATTTTTTCCAGGTAGGGTTGCAAGGTCCCTCCTGGCAACCAGCAGGGGATGGGTAGGAGACTTACTGAGAGCAGCAGGGAGGCCCATCCAACTACAGCAACAGGTCTGTGTCACTGCCCATGTGACCCAGAAGTGATGCTACCATTTCTGGGAAGCCGGGGTGATGCTCTGGTATTTGGGCAAAACCTCTATCATAAGTTTGGCTTCTACCATGGAGTTCCCCCCCACAAATACCAGAGTGTCACACCCCCAATGTCCTGGAAGAGATAGCGTCACTTCTGGGTCACATGGGCAGTTACGTAGACACATCACTGCACACGGGAGGATTTTCACTCTTTTTCAAGTTGTTCCTCCCCCCACTGGCCAGCTGATTGGTGGCGGGGAGGTGGGGCCTGGCACTGGGGGACCCCTGCATCCACTAGGGGTGTCTGGCAGCCCTATCTCCAGGGAAACTGATCTCTGTAGTTTGAAGATCAGTCGTAATTCAGGAAGTTGTAATTCAGGAAGATATCCAGGTCCTACCTGGAGGTTGACCACCCTAGGCACAACTTGAACATCAACAACTTATAAAAGCAGATCAAAAAGTTAGCTGCTGGCAGTAGAACAAAACACTGACTCAGATGAAGTGAGGACATTAAACAGGAAGGATGAGGTGAAACAGCAATGCAAGAGCAGACTACTTTCTCCTCAGAGGACTAAAAAGGAATAATATCCACCAAGAGGAAATTAATCAGTTGTAAATACAGAAATGACAGGGTAATGTAACAAAGAACATCATATCCAACTGGGGCAGCACAGTGTCAAAGACCTCTATGATCCAGTATTTCACTACCTGGGAATAACCAATGCTCTTTGCTGCTGCTGGGATTCCGTTGGTAAACACAACAACTGGTGGTAAAAGGTAACCGTATTCAGTGCAATCTATAACTGATCTATTAAAACAAAACTACTAGCTCAAAGGCACCTACTGATGTCAACATGCTTTATCAGGGCCTAGGTGCCTGTGAACTTGCTTTGCCCATCAGGCCAGTGTTAATCTGTGGAATGTGGGAAGGCCTTTACCACTCAATCTCTCCTAAACGGGACATATTAGATTAGCAGACATAGATTAGGCAAGGGTGTACCTGTACTGTATATGGCTCTGAGGCAAGCCTGTTCTGCAAAAGGTGGGTCAAAGGCAGTGTTCCCTCTAAGCTGAGATAGTGTGAGCTAGCTCACAGGTTTTTAACCTCCAGCTCACACATTTTTGTCTTGGCTCAGGAAGGATGGCTCCAGAGCAAACTAATTTATGCAGTAGCCAAGTTGCTTGCTCACAACTTTAATGCCAGCAGCTCACAAAGTAGAATTTTTGCTCACAAGACTCTACAGCTTACAGGGAACATTGGTCAGAGGCCAGATAGGGTTACCAGCTTCCGCTTAGGAAATACCTGGAGATTTGGGGGTGGAGCCTGGCAAGGATGGGGTTTGAAGAGGGGAAGGATCTCAGCGGGGTATAATGCCCACAGAGTCCAGCCATAGAGTCCAGGGCTTTTTTTCTGGGGGAATGCGCTGGGACGGAGTTCTGGAACCTCTTTGACAAAATTCTTTTTAAAATGTTTAATAGTTCATAAGTTTTCAGTATACAGACAGAAAACTTCATTTCCCTCTTGAGAGTCCCTGTACCTCTTAAAAAAAATTTTTTTAAAGCGCTGGCCATAGCTGGTAGGAACTCTGGTACTGATATCTGTGAGTCCCTCTGGCACAGTACATGCACCCAGTGTAAAGGTATTTGTGCAGTAGTCCTAACAAGATCAGGGCAAAGGTCTCACCAGGGCATTGAAGCTGCTCTCAACAGTAAGTAATGGGCTGGAGGAAGGATTTGCCTAGACTAGAGGAAGAACTGAATACCTCATCTATATTATCGTGTATAAGATCTGTGAATCGAAATGACAATCCCTAAAATGGCGGATCATTTGAAAATATAATACAATATTTTTATCCCCTATCCAGTCCTCTGTGAATATGAAACCAGCTTGGATATTGGGGGAAACACACATTGCCGACACAATCCTCCCCCTGGAAATTGTCTGTCAAGGTTTTTGCTTGCCTGAGGGCATGCATGCCTGCATACTCTGGAACTGTCCTGGGGTGTACGTCATGCATATTAAAGAGGATTGTAGCGAATGTTTTGTATTGACAGAAAGAAATGTGTTTGCCATGTATTAGAGGATGGACACATGTGCATAACACATGTTCTGCTTGCAACGTATGGCAGCCTCTCTACCTGCTAGCCACTCTTCTGTGCACAGCAGGGTCACCACTGTGGACTCTGCATCTGCAGATCAAAGATTTGTGGGGCTGGCCAAGCCCACGACTGGCTGCCAGCTGGATTGCTTAAGGGAGGCAGGGAGGGCAATGTTAATGTGTGGCAAAGGAAAAGCAGACTGATGAGTATGACAGATACGTTTAGACCCATCACTCACAGCGAGGAAATCTCTCCCTAAGTGCATGTTTCTTCATCAACACTGACCTAGCCCAGCCTTTCCCTCTCTCTGTCCCCCTCCCCCAACTCACTTGGGGTCCCTTTGAAAGGAAACCTTGCATGGGAGAGCTGTCATCCCTTGCACAGGGAGCAGGCCAAGGAAAAATAACTCTCCTAACTCAAAAGTCTGTAGTTGGCAGGAGCCCACATCACTGCTTTTCCAGCCTTAGCGCACAAAGGAGTAAGCTCCTTGCTGCGGATGTTTGGTTGAGATACAAACCATCCCCAAACCACATGGGGAGGAAATCTCCAGGTCACTGAGTTGCTCCTTGCCAGCCTCAAGCAGACAGAGAGGAATCTCTCTGAGATCAAAGTGAGATGCTGGCAAGCTTGACTCCAGCAGTTTACAAGGGAAACCAGTCTCTAAGGATGGGAGAGGGGGAAGGGATATGAGCACAGAAGTGAAAGAGATGATTGGGGGATATGAGCACAGAAGTGAAAGAGATGGTGGTGGTGGTGGGGGGGGAGCTTTCCACTCTCGCTATCCTAGAGAGGCACAGTGCAGACACAGTGCCTACTCTGAGGAGTTTCACACACTCGAGGTGGGCAACAAGAATAGCTAAAATGAAGTGATCTAATAAAAATGAAACATCTTCAACTTATTTTAAAGCATCAAAACATTTACAAGCAGGTAATTAGGCAGAGATTCTATTCAATTCTGAATCCATTTTAAACCAGAGTACCTAACTAATATGTGATGTTAAACTTCCCTGCATGTGATTGGATGGTGGAGTACAGATGAACCAGATACAGTTAAGGTAACTTAGAAAAAAATACTCTTTATCAATGTTTTCATCTGCAATACACAGCATTCCAAGTCCTGAACAGTTTTCTTAAAACAAAAAAAAAAAAACCACCACCTTATTTCAAGATTTATTAACTGCATCATCCAAAAGCCAGAGCAGAAGACAGACGCAGACACTGCACAAGGCATAAATAATAAGCCATAAAAATATGATGATAACAAGCAATATGTAACCAGTTACTACAATCAGATTGTATCTGGTTGTAATTTTGTTTAATTATCATTGGTTTTGCTTCTTTTGGGCAAAGCTAGTGCTAAAGTTTGCTGATATCCTATATGTGATGAGATCCTTCAAACAAACAAAAAAATTGAGTGACAAATACACAGCTTGCTGAGCTGGAAGTTATTGACAGAACTGAGACCTTTTCATTGGTTCCTAATGGAAATGATTTTAGCTTGATTATTTTACTACGGAAAGGGATTTTTTGGTGCCATGTAAACTGAGCCTGAAATGGGTTAGGTGTGCCAGGACTTACCGTCGCTCTCTTGTGATTGAATGTTGTTTACTTTGATTATTATTGTTAGTGTTAGTATTAGTTCTCCCTCCTCACTGGGACTCAAGGCAGATTGCAAGTATCAATCAATCGTAAGTGGATCTGTGGTATCCTGCTTTCAATATGTGGTTGTTCGGGGTTTTTTCAGAGCTACCATACAAAACAGTCTCGTTCGCCCTAGCCTCACTTGGGAGCTATGTACACCTCTGATATCTTCACTATCCCGTTTGTGCCTGTGATGAATGCCTTCATAAAAGTAACAGGTAGCTGCAGTGGTCTGAAGCAAAATCCAAAAGCAAAAATGAAGTCATACTTTTTCTTACGTGAAAACATGACAGTTTGTACAATGTTTTATGTCATGTCGGTTGGTCCTAAGAAAAGGTGTCACTTGACTTTTGCTTTTGAAGCACGCTTTTGGTAGGTTTTTGGTTACAACAGATCATACCACAAGAAATTTCTCCAGCTTTAAGAGCCCCTATGCAGGGACACTCCTTCTTTCTTTTTTAATTGGGGGGAAATTTCTGGCAGAAGGGGAACAGCCCTTTCCACAGCCCCTCCATTCCTGGCTGCATTCTTCCAAGGCTCCTTTTCAGGGTTTTTTTTTTGTTTTTTTTTTAAGACTGTTGGAAGAAAAGTAACATGGAACTATATGTGGCCATCTGGTTTTGCCCTCTGTTGTCACTATGAAGTTATGAGAGAACCGATGTCTTCATTTAGGAAATGCTGGGAAGCTGAAGCTTATTGTGCATGCCCTGTTGTCTTTTAACCAGGAAAATTAGCATAGGGCTTGTTAAAGGTGAAGTTGAATTTTGAGCCGCGGAATTATTTCACTTCTGTTTGGATGTCAGAAGCATAGTGTAGCAGTTATTAAGATTGGGGATTAAAGCAGGCTTTTGCAGGCCCTTGGAGGATTCCCTGAAATATGATCAGTGGCTTCTTGGTCTTTCTTCCTCACCAACCTATGGGTTGTCCTTTAAAGATTAGCTTTGTTAGGAATCTGTAGTGACTCCCTAAAGATCCAGCTGCAGTGAGGCTCACCAGGTGGCTTTGGGTCAAATCACCATCTCTTTCCCAGAGCTATATGGGCCTTCTTTGCACATTCCCACACAGAAAATACTTTTAGTATAAAATTCTGCACGTATGCTCTTTTTGTAGCAGGAACGCCTTTGCATATTAAGCGACACACCCCTAATGTAGCCAATCCTCCAAGAGCTTACAGTAGCCCCTGTAAGAAGAACTCTGTAAGCTCTTGGAGGATTGACTACATTAGGGGTGTGTCACCTAATATGCAAAGGAGTTCCTGCTACAAAAAGAGCCCTGCGCGATCCCATATATGGGTTTCTCACAGCACATTTGCATTCTGGGAAACTATCATTAGAACCATGGAACTGCGTATGCATAATTGTTTTGTTCCCTTTTACCTATCTGCTGTTCCCTCTCTCCATGACCCTTAGTCTTTTTGTTACTCTTGTGTCATCATCCTCCAGAAGGCCCAAATTCCATTCTGCAATCTCTCACCACTGTTCTCTCTCACTGGGTCTCCTGACATCTGTGTTGCTGGTTTCATCGTTGTGCTAAAATACCTGTTAAAAACTCACCCCTTCACTCTCAAACTGATTCCCAGCCTTTGCCTTTCACTCTTTGAATGCAGTGTCTAGAGAAGTGGTAATCATAAGGTAGACTTCAGTCCACCAGTGGACCACTCGTCAAGTTCCATTGTGTAGCTTGTGCGTGCTGTGGTTCTTGGAAAGAATTCTAGACTAGATGGATCTATGTTCTTAGGTAAGAGTGCATACTCAAGATCACTTAACACCGGTATGTCTACCTGGTTAAAAAAAATTCTGATTATGCTTTCTTGCTTTCTAAATTTAAAATATATCTGTGGTTCACAGAGATTCCAGTTTAAAAAGGCACACAATAGCGGGGTCAGCGTTGTGTAGTGATTGGAGTGTTGGAACAGAACTAGTGCAACCTAGGCTCAGATCCCCAGTCATGTTGTGCCAGTCACTCTCTCACTTAGCCTAGAATTGTTGTGGGAGGAAAATGGAGAAAAGGAGACCATGTGTCCTCTGAGCTCCTTGGAGGAACGGTACAACACAAATGCAATAGACAGACAAAATCCTGTCTTGAACATTAAGCTTGAAGAAATGGTCATTGTCTTTTACTTGGCCATTTCTAGACTTACATGAATAATGATCATAATAATGGTTCTTTTTGTCATGTATGTGGCTCCTAAATATTATTGCATGTTGTCCCTTCCCATGCAGGGATTTATTAAGGTATGAAGGGACACTAGAGGTTGCTATGAGGCTACAGCTCTACCCCTTGTGTCAACCTGAGATTCTTGAGTTGGAAGTTCATGGCTCTCTCACTCTCTCTCAGTCTATAAATTGTATATATTAAAAATATTTGTACCTCACTTTCCCTCAAATGGGGGCTCCAACCAGCTTTCAAAAACAGTAGGTACAGAATACCACCCAACTAGTACAATTTTAGTCTTAAATGCATCCAGGACCTTTTATTCTTTTCATTGCAACAAATTAACAAGAGTCCTTTTCAAGGGCTTTTTGATATATAAGTTTTGTGTCACATCTGCTGTAGAAGACTATGCTTGCTGCTGGAGACCATTTCTGCGCTGTGTTATGAGATTTGTGTTAAATCGCAATCAGTTTTATTTGAGTGTCAACCACTTCTCAAGTAGTGATGAGTGAAGTTTCACAACTCCTCTGGGAGATCTGGAATCAGGAAACAGAAGATAGTAAAGTGTCCTTGAACCAGACTGCTCCCTGTATATTTCCTTGTGCTAGCCACATATCTTACTGACAAGCCTGTTAAATTAGCATTTACAAAAAGGCAAAGTTATACTTTGTGACAGTGGTGATTGAACATTCCTAATCTAGCTCAGACTACATATCTTCAGAGGATAAATTTATTCTACATTTGTGACATTAGAATAAACTTCATCTGAGCTTTCAATCAAGGAATCCCTTGACAAAACTACGCTTGTTTAATGGGAGAAGTTGATCTCGGTGTCTTTAGCATACTGATGATACTTCACCAGTACCTCACCCCAAATCTCTGGGTAACTTCAACAAGTCATTACAATTCTTGAAAGTATTCCCTAGACGCCAGCTTGCATTATCTGGCTTGCCATGGCTAACCTGCAATATCTTGGCACCCTAGAATGAACAATGGTTAAAGTACCGCCCCTGATATCTCTCTGGCAACCCAGCAGTTCCAGGTCCCTCAGCAGAGATCAGGAGAGGCATTGTTTGACCTGTCTCATGGTATTGCATCTTAGGTATCAGCGGGCTGACCGACAGTGCAATCCTAAAACAGATTTACACCCTTCTAAATCCATGAGTTTAGATGGGTGTAACTCTGTTTCAGATTGCACTGTAAAGTGTTTCAGCTGCTCTAAAGAATACTTTCAGTTTCATGTCTCAAACTGGACATTTTTTTCTGGCCTCAGTCATCACTTTAACCTTGGTCCAAGGGTAGGCTTGGCATATTCCCATTTATGGCAGGAGATCTCCCACCCCCGCCACCACTGCCCGCTGCCACTTAACTGGGTCGGTGGGAAGAAACTGGTTGGCTAAATGGTGGTGGTGGGGAGGTACAATCAGCATCCCTAGTACAATGATACAACTTCTGGTGAGACTGAAAAGTGATGCCATCATGTTGAATGACTTCCTAGCAGCCCCGTAGCTAGGGACTTTTTGGGAGGGGGCCATAGGGGGGCCGGAAGCTAATTTAATCAAAAGTTCCAGAGCAAGTGGGGGGGTAATGCCCAGCAGCTGCAGGACTCGTGTGTACACCAACCACTGGGCGGTGAGGATAAGTGGTGTGCTCCCCGAAGCCAACAGGATAGCTAGCAAGTACAGCTACATCAATATAGGTAACCTTCCACCACCGCCGGCAGGCCACGTGCTCTCTCGGCCATTCCAAACACTTGTCTTTTCTTTTCTTCTCGTTTCTTCTGGCGACCCCCCTTTCCGAGATGTCCCCTTTCCTCAACACCTTTGTTTTGGTCCCTTCATTTCTGCTACCTTTTCCTTCCTCTCGGCTTTCCTCCATTTTTAAAAACTTGTTTCCCTTTCTGCCCTTGACTTGGCCCCATTTCTGCAGGAACCCTGACCCAAGCAGAGTCTTACCCAGGTCTACTCAAGCTGCCTGACGCCCAGGAAAGTGCTTTTTAAATTAGTCCCCCCCCCTGTATTTTCTGGCTCAGCCCTTCCGATCTCCCTTTCCTTTCCCTTCCCAGAAAACCTTGTTGTGTTTGTTTCGTGAGGGACTTTGAGGTTTTGAGTCAGTTTCAGCGCGCTGGACAATTTCATGCCGTGGCACCCCCGGCTTGGAAGAAGGCCACTTCTCCCCTCCCCCCGCTTTTGACATCCTGCATAAATCTCCCCCCCCCCCAGTTAAAAAAGGTGTGGCTGTCTTCCAGCCCGGGTCTTTGCAGTCCGAAGGAGATTTAAGTGGAGGTGTTTCTCAGTCAGGGTGCAAAGCGGCGTGCAGGTGGTGAGTTGAGGCACTTTGGGGACAGCCCAGGAGGGAGGGGGCCCAGAAGAAATGGTAGGGGCTGGGCCCCGTGGGCCCCATGTTAGCTACGGGCCTGCTTCCTAGTATTTGCCTAAAACTCTATGGTTAAATCCTGTTAAACTATTGGGGTGAATGATAGAGCATTCCCCCCAGGGCAATGACATCACTTCCAGGTCATACTGGAAGTTGTGACATTATGTTAGGGATACTGATTGTCCCTCCACCTACCTGTACGTTCCTGACTCCCCCATGGCCCACCAGTTGCTAGGTCATGCCTAGCAACTCTACTTAAGGGTCTTTGGATGCCTTGCCAACATCCCCCGTTGCTCTATTACTGAGATGATCTTCTGATTTGCATATTTTCCCCTTCCACAGAATTCACTCATTTTTCATGTGATCCTGGTACAAAAAGCCATGCTGGGAAGTGAAGGTTTATTTCATCCACTGATGCAAGTGATGACCCTGAAGTAAGACTAGCCCTCAGAATTTGTACTTCCCCAAGTCATTGTGTGGTTAAGGTTACCAGATGCCCCTTATTTTAAAGCAAATTCCTTTTGTGAATGCCATAGACTCCACAGTAATGAATGAAATGTCTTTCACAGCAATCAGCTAACAAGAGAGACAGAGGTATGGTTCTAGACTTTCATAAGCATTGGAAACACTCTGCGAAAACCCTCTCAAAGTAGCTGAGCTGTCAGGGCTAACAGCTGCCTGGGTCACCATGGAAAACACAAACCAGAAATGAATCACAGCTGGTTCTTTTCATTATTGGTGCCATAGCACCTGGCAACTATATACATTGTTTAGCACCCTTTAAAGTGCACCTTGATTTATATGGTTTTCTTGATCCTCTACCCACCTGTCAACTAGGGTTGTCACCTTACTTTGCTGTCATGGCCCTGCTGCCTTTAACGGTGGCATAAAAGGCAGAAATTCAACAGGAAAAGCTGTAAGGATGATTTTGAGGTGAGAAGGCTCCACCTTTTGAATATCTCTTGCCTGTCACACAGCTGTTAAAGGCACAAGATCCAGCC